>NW_027468576.1:25370785-25385785 GCF_046254945.1 Alosa pseudoharengus | reverse complement strand
CTTGGCCTGTCAGTTCCAGCTTCAGGGAGCCCCCAGCAGCCTAATCTTCATGCCAACCACCACTCCAATAACCACCCGTCAACCTGGTCACAGCCCGACAGAACAAAAAGGGCTGAGAATAACGACACGTCTATGTCATAATGAGGTACCTGTTGTACATGTGGTATTTACTCAATGTCTTGATGAAATGATTGCCAAATTAAGTCTGATGTGAGCTCTGAATATCATAACCATGGGTGTTAGCTACACATGGTGATGGAAATATTGAGAAATGTTAGGTGGTTTCACTACTAACAATTAGAACTTCAGCGTTACATTTATAATATTAATGAGGTAGGTGTTAGCAAACCTGTGAGTTCCCCTCCCCACTGTGACTGGCAATGGCACATCCTGTTAAGGACAAAGTCCCTGGAATATCACTGTAGCTCCCTGCCTGAAATGGGGCTTTGCTTGCTACGTAATGATTCAATAACAGCCGCAGATTTACCATGCCATTATCAGATGAATATACCTCATTTTTTAATGGGTGGCAGGGCTGTACGTTAACTCTTTCGTTGTTATTGATAACTGTTGCATCAAAGAATTTATAACCACATGTTCTCTGATTGTATTGCACTATTTGTGGTATGCAGGCATTGTACAACGTGGGCCCCATATCCAGTATTCACAGAATCATCACATATCCAGTTCATAACAACAATTAAATTAGATATAGTCACCTACAAATGAAACAGAGGGCGCTTGTTTTATTGAGCAGGTCTTGCATAGAAGCCATAATAAGGCCATATCTGTGTATTATTTTAAATTTTAGGCTATGGTATGTTTATTTTTTCTTCACACAGGATATAGTGTGCCGTAGGACATTTTAAGTGTCAAAAGTGTGCCGTGGCACAAAAAAGGTTGAAAAACACTGAGTTAGAGTAATGCATACAAGATGCATTGAATTAAGTAACATATATGATTGCTGGCACATTTCCTCAGTCTAGTGGGATCAAGTTTAAGTCTCCTGAATTCAACAATGATGTCTTTTGTTTTGTCCACATTGAGGGACAGGTTGTTGGTGGTGCACCACTTAGTGCAGGGCCGTACAGGGCTTTGTTTCACTTGTTACCACTGATCAAACCCACCACGGTTGTATCATCAGCAAACTTGATGATGTGCTTCAAGCTGTATGCTGCACAGTTATGGGTTTACAGTGTGAAAAGCAAGGGGCAGAGCAAGCATGCAACCATGAAAGGCTCCTGTGTTCACCGTTCTATCAGAGCCTAGTTGAGAATCCAGGAAAACATCATTTTTAAAATGCATCACAGCATGAAATGTGGTGGTGTGGTGTGCAATTCAAATTTTTCAGGGCATTAGAAATTTAAATTTAGGAACATGTCGTCTAATTACTTGTGACAGAAAAAGTGTGTTGCCGTATAAAGCGTGATTTTTGCAAACTGCAACACCCTGTGAGGTCAGTGGAGCAACTTTCAAGTAATCAAACACAGAGAGCACAATTATATGTTTATGTAAATGTATTTTTAAATTTCCAATTTGGGAGGAGGTGGAAGTGGCAGTTCACAGAGTAGTTTGATTTAAAACGATCTCTGAGTGTCAAAAATAAACCAATTACTAGATGTACCACGTAGCGGTACAAAATAAGACCGCCGCACAGTCTTGCACATTCTCTCCGCAAAAATAAATCATGCGTCTCAATTTGTCTCAATCTCCTACTCCACCCCCTACTCTTGCAACTCATGTGTATGTAAACTAGTAAAATAGTAGAACATTACTTAATTAGGTACCAACAGTGCAACCTGCAGTGACAACAAGATGATGCACATAATTCATACAGTACGGATGCTAATAATTGTTTACAATGTTTTGAAATGTGCCTTAAAGAGGAAATTCAAACACATAACAGTCCAGCAATTACTAAAGCAACATGAGAAGTATACATCATATGCAGATCTTATATTTGGGATATTATATTTTGGACCCTTGTCTTTTAGTTACTAGCATTTTTAAGGAAAACATTCAAACTATCAAAGTACCAAAAAAGTAGCAGCAAATGATATATTAAATCTGTAATGGTTGAACCAACAAAAGGATTCTTTGTGACCCATCTGATTACATTGATCGAAGTTAAAAGTCAATGTGGGTGCAAAGAGAAAGAAATTACTTGTTTTATTGGTGAAAAGGATCATCATTTGCATACATATGATTTTTTAAAATGATAAACCTCAAGCTAATTATAATTCACACCCCTTGGTGTGATCAGACATCCGTTTTTGAGAACCACTGTGATAAAGAGCACTTCATCAGGGCCAGGAAGAATCGATGTCAAATTGACAACTCTCCACTTGCAGAACGCCTCCTCTACCTCCAGTGTTACCAGTGTGTGTGTACGTGTATGAGTAGGTGTGCCTGCTTGCATGTGTGTGTCAGGATATAACTGTGTGAATGTGTGTGTGCCTGCATGTGTATGTTCCAGGTTATAACTGAGGGAAATTTGGTCGCTGCATTTATCCCAATCTGTGAATTAGTGAAACACACTCAGCACACAGTGAACATACAGTGAGGTGAAGCACACACTAATCCCGGCGCAGTGAGCTGCCTGCAACAACAGCGGCGCTCGGGGAGCAGTGAGGGGTTAGTACTCAAGGGCACTTCAGCCGTGCCTACTGGTCAGGGTTCGAATCAGCAACCCTCCTGTTACAAGTCCGAGGGGTTGCCGGTTCGAACTCCCCCGTATGACCCCCTATGGACAGATTTCCACAAAACTTGACATACCTCTAGAGGATGGCCAGGGACCAAATTATTTTTTTCCGTAAAGGTTTAGTGGGGCTACATGCCCACCAAGTTTCATGTGCCCCGGTGTTTCGGTGTCCTGGGAATAGTTGACCAAAAATTCAGGAAGTTCTTGACAGGGAAAAAAATATCCTTAAATGACCTTATATATCCTTATATGACCAGTCATAATAATCTAGAATCTAGAATTCCCGGACTATTTTTTAACAAGTAATCCAACTCTACTGCAAAATCAACATATTCACACATCAGATGTACAATACATACAGTACAGTACGTCTTCTTTGCAAAAGTGCATTCTCAAAACGGCATACTCAAAACTGCATGCTCAAAAGTGCATACTTGTCAAGAGTTGTTAAACACATAGCAACTCAAATAAACTAGTGTTGCTGATGACTCTTTTTTTATTTCACTGTGTAAAATAGAAATTGGGTCATATCTATGACTTCTTAACAGTCTGCTTACATCTTACCTAACTTCAATCAACTGTACTTTAACTCCCTTGTGGAAATGCATTTCTCATGCAAACATTGCGTGCATTTGAGACTGCATGAGCTGGCATGCATCCATCTGACATCTGCCAGTATGTCGCCCTCCGAACCCACAAACGGGGCCACTGTCTCAGGTGGCATACCCAGATGGGTGCGAACACTCTGGGGACTTGTGTGACCCTCGTCATCCCCCCCCCAACCACCCCACACACACACACACACACACACCACCACCACCATTTCATTCTCCCTTGGACCCACCAACACACATACACACACACACACACACACTCTATTTTCACGACTCGTGATAACCCTTTTTTCTCCTCTCTTCTCACTTTGTTCTATCACATCCGTGCCATCGCACTTCACTGAAACCTACATGCTCATATTGCTCATATCCTCAAGGTCTGTGGATGTCTTTGTTCCAGGCTGAGTTGAAGCCAAGAAAAAAAAAACTGAGGAGATGTTTTTTTTCTTTCTTTTTTTCAGGGCACATCTGTTAATAAAGGCTTGTTAGAAATGTTTGATTACTACATATTAGCTGTGTGGTCCCCAAGTGGACTGCACTACAGAGGAGGGGGATAAAATCCCATTCGCCACAGCTAGGCTTTGATTTATTACATTCCCTCCTTGGCGTGTGGGTGGGGAGGTCAGATGTGGGTGTGCGCTCGCTCTCTTTTTCTTTCTCTCTCCCTCTCTTCCTCTCTTTCTCTCTCTCTCTCTCAGTCGCTTGCCACACTTACATTTGTTATTGAAGGCGACTAATCACGTTCACTTCACCCCCTGCCACCATCTAAATGCAACCCACCCACACAGACATACACAGACACACACACACATACACACACACATACACATTCACACACAGACACAGACACACACACAGAAAGACAGACACACACACATACACACACACACACATACACACAGACACAGACACATTCACACAAGACAGCCGCCAAAAACACTTACTGATACTTGGATCTTGTTTAATATCTTATAATTTCACACTTATGTACACACACATACAGAGAGAAAGAGAGAGAGAGAGAGAGAGAGATAAGAGAGAGACATATAATACACACAGAAATAAAATAAAAATAAAAACACTTTTCCTCCTGACACACACAGAGACACTCAGTGTGATGTAGCAAACTCTATTCTTCACAATGCCCAGGCCTCTGCTGCGATTGCACTATTCATTATTACCTGTGGACACCGCGTCAGGTACTCCAGGTGGTGATGTGATGGAGACCCACTCCCGTATTCCACGCAAGCCAAAAGCTGTGTGCCTGGAATACAAAACGGTGTCGCCGCAGGTACCTAACAGCGAGAAACACACACCCCATTAATTACATGGGGAACGACGGAAGGGAAAAACAGTACACCTCCTATTACAGTCCCAGAGACGACCGGACCACAGCAGTGCCCTTTTTTGGTGGTAGCGTAGTGGCTAAGGAGCTGGGCTAGCTTAGCCTGAAAAGTTGTGCTATCAATTCCCGGCAGGCTCGGACTGGTAATCTGTATAACCGGGCAAATGCCCGGTGGGCCGGTCCACATGTGGTGTCCTCCGGGATTATTATTATTATTTTTTTAAGTTATTTAGCCTATTTGCGACCCGTCATGTAGGCATAGTGCATAGGCCTAGCCTATAAATGCAGTTGCATCCATTTAGCTTGAGGGTGACAGGTCAATCATTTTTCCCTCTTCATGACAGGTTCAGTGTGTGTTACGATCGCGCCCCCCTGCCCCACCCCTCAAGTGGATTTGTCCAAGCAGCCGCTAGATTTGTGGGGAAATATAGCCTACGAGCAAAGATTGTTAAGGCGGAGCAAGATATTTCATCAGGAGCCACTTCCGGGAACCCGGATCGCACGAGGGGGGGTCAAAATCCCCCTTTATGCAGAGCAGAGGCAGTGACTGCTCCATTGAAGTCTATGAGCATAGCTCAGAATTTTACCACATATGCTAAGGTCTTGGTTCTATAGAGTTAAGAATGTGAATTTCATTTCAGTCTGGAGAAAATCGACTTTATATCAGGTGTGCGCCGGTTATTTATGCCGCTGCTGTTGGCCGGTTGCAACGTACGCTCATCAATAGACCTCTCCAGAATAAGTCCCGCCTCCGTAACTTCCGTATCCATCCAACTTCCTGGCGTCGATTGTCTATGGGAAATAACATGGCGTTTCGAAATATCATACCGGTAAAACATCTGTAGGGAGCGAAGTAGAAAAAGCTGGTGGGCAGATTGGCCTACACACTTCTGCCATCTAGTTTCCACTGGATTTTTTGATTGTCGGTGCCGTTTAAGTAGTGTACTATAGACTATACTACTTAAACGGCACCGAAAATCAAAAAATCCAGTGGAAACTAGATGGCAGAAGTGTGTAGGCCAATCTGCCCAGCAGCTTTTTCTACTTTGTCACCTACAGAGTTTGACAGGTACGATCTTTCAAAACGCCATGTTATTTCCCATAGACATTTGACGACCAAAGGTTGGATGGATACGGAAGTTAGGAGGCGGGACTTATTCTGGAGAGGTCTATAGGCCTACGTCATCGACACGCCTCTTTATGCAGACAGGATTCGATCCCCATTTCGTGCCCATAGATATGAACTACAACGAAGCCTAGTAGCATGGTAGCCTAGTAGGGGCCCTCCGCTGGCTGGTGTTCACATCACAGTTTAACCGTAAACAGTAACCAGAGGTGTTATTCCATAAATATATTGTTTTTATAGACGTTAGTTGCACGCGCTACCAGCTTCCATTTAGTGCACCATGTAGGCCTAGGCTACTGTAGTGCGGTTCTGTCAACATAAAAAAAAACTTGGTGGAAAAGTGTAGCACAGGTTAAAGAAAATCCATTCATTTTTGGAGATGATCCTACTCAAAAGGAACTTCAAAGTATTTCCCATATAGTAGGCCTAGCCTTTTAGCTCACAACGACAGTGAAAGTGAAACTTGGAAAGTGGAAGTCTCCCCACCGAGTGTTAGGCTACATTAGATGCACAATCAATCGCGAGTCGATGCAGGTAAAAAGTAGGCCATCAACTGGTAGGTTAGTAACGAAGGTAGCCTAATTTTGCAAAATGTGATGACGGCACACAAACTTGGGCAAAAACGTTTAGTAGGCTATACTTGTGGTGATAGCCAACAGTTAATGTGAATCGCGGACTATAACCAAAGTAAAGGAGATTTGCACCAAATTAAGTTAATTAAATTAATGGCCGTGGTTGTGTTTCTACAACACGTTGGCACAAAACGTAATTTCTGTCAACTATGACGATGTCCCATGTTCAGTAGCCTATATGTTTCATTTAGTCAAGCAGTGACATGTGGTTTAATGCATGGGGTAACCCTCTCAAATCACTTTAAAATGGTGTGATTAGCAACCAGAATTAAAAAAAAAATCCCGGAGAGACACCCCCGGACCCCCGTGTTATTGTGATTAGGCTATAGATCTAAAATCTAAATGTTTAATGTTTGGGTTCAGTTTATGAAGTGTTGCCACAGCATAATACTGGGTGTTTGTTATTTATGGGGGGAATCAGGGGGGGGGGGGGGGGTTTGGGGGGGGGGGGGGGGTCGTCGGTCCAGTCCAGGAGAAAATTGCCAAGGCCGAATTTTGTTCCCAGTCCGACCCTGATTCCCGGCTTCCACCATTGTGCCCTTGCCCTTAACCTCGAGATGCTCTGGGGAGAATAGCCCCATGTAATATGACTGACATAATGTAAGTTGCTGTGGATAAAAGCATCTACTAAATGAATACATGTAAATGCAAATGTATTACTGCACCCTAAATTGTAGATTAAGACGTTTGTTTAGTTGGAGTTTACCATGCCATACAAAGTCCTGTGTATCACACTAACTACTTTTGCCTGACTTCCGTGTGCCTACATGCTCTCATGTACTTCAGTGTGCCTACATGTAGCTTAAGCATATTATAGCATTGGAATGCAAAGTCATTTTCAATATGGTGCACATAATTGTACTTAAAGGTATCACTGAAAGAACACAGGTGGAAAAAATGCTGCATTTTCATACACCACAAAACCAGTTGTATCAGTCAGTCTTGCGTGTACACCTTTATGTTGACACCAGAAGCTAATAATGTGTATGTATTTCCTTCACTTGCCTTACTTCTGCTGATCATACTTAGTTTCCAGTGCTTCAGGGATTTTTTAACATACCGTGTCCTTCCATTGCCAGCCTATGGGAAAGCATTCCCCTCAGCTTTTCAGTCACGCTGCGTGAGAACATAAGAGTTTTGGCTGAATAAGGAAACTTGTTTTTGTGCCACAACTGCTTACCATGGCATTCCTCAACTCCAGTGCTGCCGCTCCGGTTGATTGAAACTTTTAAAGATCACCGCAGCAGACCTTTCTCAGTGCATTAGGTGCTTACAATCTAAATAGTAGTATGGGGGGGGCTTTTGCTGCCTTGCATGTCAGCCAATCATTCCACTTGGTTTCTCTCACATCGTCTTTTAGGCCAATAAATGTCCTTTAACTCATGCATTATTTTGCTTGCATAAGACATAAAAGCTGGCCATAGATTAAAATAAATGTGTGTGAAAAAGCAACTATGGGCTTTGTGCTTAATGTTTTTTATGTCTATTTTTACATTGTTTTGTGCAGCCTTTATAGAAAATGTCAGAAAGACTCCATTTCAGAAGTATTTCTCTCAAGCTTTATAGAATGTTATGAGAGAGACAGAAAAAAAACCTCATTTTCAGAAATGGCTGGCATGTGCCCTTGCACAAACTCTGAGGAAACACAGTGCCATATTATGGTTGACTCTGTCTCCAGACGATTCCTTTTGAAATTGTGACCTTAGGAGGTAACATCTCTGGCAATTGATTTGGCACTTCCAGAGATTAGCCTGAAACATTTATGACAATGAGAAGGGAGAGGGAAAAAAGAGCAGATCGTGTCTATGAAGGGACATGACAGTTAAAGAGCTCGAAAAGAAACTGCTGGAAGCTACCAAGAACAGTTTAATTATGTTCCAGTGTTACATATTCCCCATATTACATATACTTATTTACCTACTGCACAGATCTACAACCCCAACTCTTGGGGTCCCCAAGTCTTGCATTATTCATACGGTATCAACCAACTGATGTTCTAATCCAGAATTTGTTCTTTGTTATGGAAGCATGCATAGACATATACAGAGAGAGAGAGAGAGAGAGAGAAATGAACATCATCTTCGACATTTGTTGCTTACATTAGTGAGTGTTGTGATACCATGCTGGGGGGGGGGGGGGGGGGTATATGCCTCAAGAGTTGTATAGTTGTGGGAACCAGATAAGACTGCAGCTGAATATGTACACCTATCTCCGAATACAGATGTACAGAGAGGATAACCAGGTGACATGCTGTAGTGTACAATGTTCATCCAGAAGGGAGAGGCTGTGGCAGATTTCAGCACCTTGGTCAGCACCAGCCAAATAGCTTGAGGAGATGTCCCACCCCATTTTTATAAAATGTGGAATATCATATTGCTCACTAGTTGAGACAAATACAAAACTCCTATCAAGACAATGTCAGACTTGAAGACACCTGTACTCCTGTTGTCCAATAACAATGACCCAAGCTCATTGAAGAGATGTGATGCCTAGAGTTTCTATACTTGTAATGGGGTTTAGCCCCAGGATGGCTAAAAAAACCCGGGGAGATCTCAGAAGACAGGACCCAGCCCTGGCAGACAAACAGAGAATTCATTCCTAATGTGTGAGTTTGCCCCCTGGGTCCAGCATGGCCACCAGGCCTGGGTCTCTGGAGCATGGGACGTGTGTGCCACCACCCAGTGAATTTGTATTTGTAAACGTCCTGATGGATGTGTCAGGCCGGCGGAGGCTGCCCGCAGTCGTTTAGCCATCCATTCCTCATTAATCGAAACCGGACGGAGTCCCCCCCCACTTCCCCTCCGATAACTCAGGACTCCAGCGGAGCTTTGAGAATGAGCATGGCACCATGCCCTCTGTCTTCCTTGCCTGTTCTAAGGCCTCCCTTTATGGCCCCCAACTCTCCTCCCAGACCCTTATTTATAAATGCACTGACTTGGTGTATTGATCGAAGTGTGTGTGTTTGTTTTTGTGTGTGTGTGTGTGTGTGTGTGTGTGTGTGTGTGTGTGTGTGTGTGTGTGTGTGTGTGTGTGTGTGTGTGTGTGTGTGTGTGTGTGTGGAGGTGGGAGAGGTGGTGCTTCTTTTTCCTGAGTCCACCTGATGGCTAAGAGGAATGAGTGATGAATGGGAGTCTACTGTCTACAGATATATTTGTAACCTCTCTGTTTAAGCATGGCTGGAACGTGAGTTGACATGATTCATATGAGCCCCAGACACTGAGGGGGGAAAGGGTGCTAAACTGTGTGCACACAGTCACACACACACACACACACACACACACACACACACACACACACACACACACACACACACACACACACCCACACTCACACACACACACAAACACGCACACACACACACACAGACCATCCATCTTCATGCCCTTTGGAGATTAAGAGTTACTGACCATCCTAGTCTTGACACCAGAACATCATTTCCCAATGCGAAAAAGACTACAGCTGTGTCACTTGAGACTCCCCCCACCCCACATACACACACCCCACCCCGGCCATCTTACGAGACACACAGAGATGAATCTGCAGCGTGGAGTAGGCGTTTATGAAGAATGGAGGGTGTCCTTGATTTATGAAGCTGGTTGTCATGGTGCTTAGCCGAGCCGTAGTGCAGTAGAGAGGCTATTTTGCAGGCAGAGCGACACAGTAGTGACATGGTGTTGACCACTGCTGGCCAAGCCATGCCAACCCAGGCTATTAATGAGTCACTGCTTTGAGCTGTCAAAAGTACTCCACACACACACACACACACATACACACACACACACACACACAGGCACAAGCACAGACAGACAGACACACACACACACACACACACACACACACACACACAGAGAGAGAGAGAGACACACAAACACACAGAAACACAAATGCGCTCATATACACACACATGCACCCCCCATCCCAGTCTATTTTGAATGGGCGTTGAGGGAAACAAGTTGAGTATTTTATCTATGGGAGGAAAAATTACAGAGGCAGAAATGATCTGATATATGATTTCAAGGTGTATGTGTGTGTGAGTGGGTGAGAGAGAGAGAGAGAGAGAAATAGATAGGCGAGAGAGAGTACAGTACAATAGACAGAAAATGTGTGTGTGAGTGTGTGTAGGTGTGTGTGTGTGTAGGTGTGTGTGTGTCCATGAGTGGGCTTACACAATCATTCATGCTGATTAAACCTCTCTGATGATCACTGTCAATCCCAGTCCAGCTCCCCATGTGGCACATGGTCTGACAGGACCAATATAGCAGAGCAGCCAGAGAATTGGGGAGAGTAGAAGAGGAAAGGAGGAGAGGAGAGGAAGAGAGATGGATGAAGGGGAGAGGAGGGGAGGAAGAGAGATGGATGAAGGGGAGAGAAGAGGGGGAAGAGAGCAGCCCATTCCCCCCCCAGCCTTGCAAGGAAAAAAAAGACCTTGATGAACACATCTGAGGAGCAGTAAAGACATTTCCCTGTGCGAGGATGGCTCTTCCCTGTCAAGGATGGAGTTAGGGGCGGGGGGCTGCGAAAGAGAATGAACAGACCTTGCCGTGGCAGATTCATGTTGTTGGACACTAAAAATGAATGCTAGATCAAAGCCTCAATACCTAAAGTTCTTGTAGCATACTTTAACACATAGCTTAAACACATTTTCTGCTTTGCATATTGTTTGCAATTCTGCAACACACTTGTGAAACACTACACATGTTTCTTATATTAGACACTTTGTTCAAACATGATATCTCCTGCTATCATTGGAAAAAGACTTACAGGGATAGGGACTGCCCCCCCCCCCCCCACACACACACACACAGACAGACACACACACACATCCAAGAAAAAAATATGTTTTTTTAAGAAAGTTTTTTGTAAAAACTTTTGTTGCAAAAAATAAAAAAAAAAGCTGATTACTGCAGAAATTCTACTTCTGAGTTTCACAGAAGACTGAATATGAGAAAATGACAATAAAAATAGAAACACAGAGACTGCAGTGTTTTATATAAAGCACATCAGTGTGTTCCTATTGATTTGAAAGAGTAATTCAAATAGTGCATGTGTGTAAGGTTTTGTTGCAATACAGTTTTTCTCGATTGCTTTGACCTGCTTAAAGAAATTGGGATCCACTTGGTCTTCATGAACACCTTCTTTACACATGCCAGTTTCTTTAAGCAGGTCGCCATCAAGAAAAACTGTAAGCCATGAGTATTTACAATGCCAGGTAAAAATGTAGGTACTCCGTGACTCTAGGCGGAGCCCATTTAAAAAAAAATAAAAAAAGACAACACCAAAACTGCATTGGATACCATTGAGCCATTACGTGCAGATGTTATTAAAGCTGTTCATGCAGCTCTTACAAAAAAACTGTAATTATGGGACAGTTATATTGCAGTTTTGACACTTGAAGTAGTGCAGTTATGTTTTGTAAGCGAGTCTCTCAAGGTGTCTTCACACCATGTAACCCACAATGATATGCGTAACAAAGCGTAAATCATACATAAAACAGTTGCACACAGAAACAGCATGTAGGCTACTGGTGGAGAGAAAATTATGGCACAGAGGATATGATGTTCTCTTCTAAAGGTCAGTGTTAGCAGCAAACCAAGGGCTGGGGATAGGGCACTGTATGGCATATAGTCCTAAATAGACTATTAGGTGCCCAGGAGATAACCCACAGAAAAATACATCTGCAGGCAACTCTGGATGTACTTTACACAACCTTTATAAAGAATAATTTGTCTTAGCAGCAGTTCAAATTAGAAATCAAAGTCACACTACCAGAAGACACTGAGAGTGAGTTAGTCAGACACTCTGAATCTTTCCACTCAACATTTCTCATTATATATGGGAATTCTTCACCTTAAATTTTACCAAAAGTAGTTTTCAATTAGAAGACAAATAGCCAGTTAGCTAGCTAGCCTGCTAAACATATCATTCAGACGGCTAGCACAAGTTACATAAAGATGAGATATGAGAGATGCTAGCATTTTCAAGTAAAAATATGCTATTATAAATAGCACTAACAAGCTAGCATATGTTATTAGCAGTGTTAATCTGTTTTTTCAGTACCTACCATGCACAATAGATACAGGCTGTATGTTTTAAGGGTGCCACAAAGATTAAATCAAGGATGTGTCTTAGATTAGTGAATCACATCCATATCCCCACAGATTCATCAGTCTAGCACACTTGTCACTAAGAATCTGCTGCCCCATCTATTTATGCTGCTGTGTCAAATAAAGACACAAAGGGCTGCATGTGTAATATAAAATGAATTACAATAATGCCATTGATAATGAGATCTGATTCATACCTATGTTGTGTGCCCTCCCCCAGCAGACCTTTGGAGAGTTGGTCATGCCGCGTTCAGAGGAACACTGATATTAATACTGAGCGAGATTGAGATGTGAGAGCGATTGCACATCAGCAATGAGGAGAGAGGAAAAGGTCAAACACTATGCAGAATGATATTATTTATCTGCTGCACCGATGATGAAGGCGTAAGAGATCTTGACCTTTTTGCGAAGTGCTTTAATGATCTCATGGAAGGGGGGAGTGTGGGTCAATATAAAATGACAGGACTTTAACATGAGGTTATGGTTCCTGAGGAAAGATGTACTTCTGTATAAGATGTATTCTATTTTGGTCCCAATTAGCATTGAATTACAGATTGTACCCTCTCCGAAACAGGCTTTGAGTCTGACTTTCTTAATTGAGGGGAGACATTTTCTGCACATGGGTCTTCACCTATATCACATTTGTTCCCTTCATTTAAAATTCAAATGAATCACGCTGTTAATTTATTGGCAGGAACACACATTTCCCATGTACCACAATACTGACAATCAAGCCCATCGTCAAATTACTTTATATAACAAATGAAAGCTTAATCACTTTCTTCAAAATTCACATGGATGACACAACTGTTATGCCTAGGATTTGACCATTACTTTCATGACTGCCATGTAAATATTAATGATTGTATGATGACTGTATGTGCAATTAAATATGTTTAATTAAACTCATACTCTTATTTCTTCAAGAATGTTCTCTTTGGGCTATCATTTCTATGGCATGAAATGTAAATAGAGTACAACATCAAGCAATCATGGATGGAGAAAAAACCTTGTCTGCCTCAAACGGTAAATGTTGGAATTTCCGCACAGATTAAACGTAAAGGTCAGCTCATCTGTGCTTCCACTACCGGCACAGCCAGTATGAACTGGGCAGACAGTAGAACGACATTAATGTATTCAGTCTCCCTCTTTCCTGACAGTGAAGCGACACAGGGGATCATTCTGAGCGGACACCCTGCCTAATCTCAGTGGCACCCGGCACTGCACCCTGTGGCACACCCCTCAGCATGGCTTCCCACCACAGCTTTGTTCAACCCTCCTTCTGTTTTTTCTTCTCTTTCTAACTCTCTTGCTCTCTCTCTCTGTATTTATCTCATTTATATGGTAAGCTATGCTTCCTTCTGGTGTCCATTGTCCAGCCTGGGCCACTAGGCCTGTCGGAAAGGCTAACTGACTGACTGGCTGGCTGGCAGGTTGTCTCCCTGACTGACTGAATGTCCGGTTCCTGAGAGGAGAGTGTGCAGGGGAGGTGGGGGTAGAGACTGGGCTGGCCCCAAGTGGGATGCCACCCTTATCGGCTCCACTCAGGCCTTCCCCCCTCCTGCCCTGCCCTTGCCCTGTCCATCAGCTGGACTGACAGGCCCAAATGGTATCTACAGCTGCACAGCGCTGCTCGCTTCAGTGTCTGCATGGAACAGTCTGTGATTGGTTATGTGCTGCAGTGGTGTAGTTTTCTTTTCACTAAAATATTTTCATCAAGTTTTAAGAGCCATTGATGATTGGCTCTAAAAATATATGATTCTAGACTGTAGCAGTCCATTGAAGAATAGGGCAAAACTTGGGTCAAATCCATTCTGAGTCTAGTGCCATCTACGGGATCATCATCAGGCTTTCCGGAATAAGAAGTCTACAAAACCAGACAGCCAAGGAGAGAAAAGCTATAAAGCATCCCGGCTCCAGACAGAACCTGAGTTGGTGATTAATGACTCTGGTTCATTAGCTCACTGCACTGTTTGGGTCAGACGACACCCGAGTCCCATCTTATTGTGTGTGTGTGTGCGTGTGTGTGTTTCTGTGTTTTATGTGTTTGGCTTGTAATAAAGCTAATTTTGGATAATCACATTGTCCACATGTTTGAAGTCTGCCTTATTAAGTTTGAAATGTACATACCCACCGCATTTACCCACTCCCCCCCCCCCCCCCCCCAACTCAGCATAGAACAATCAAGACATTCTGCTGATAAAAAACTTCACAACAAGCCAACATCTGGGAGAGTTGGGCACCATATTACTCATGAATGGTTTGGTCCTTGATTCTAACCCCATACTCTGTTAAATTCTCTCTTTTTGTCAAATACTCTCATTGCTGCTCAATTACCTGCTCATTATCCCAAGGACTATTATGGGCCACACCACCATCAACTGAGAAGTACTCTATCTATTACCATATTCGCTCTGTAAATTCGTTAAAATTTGTCAAATACTCCTCACAGCTTGCTTGCTGTCAATGTTTGCACTC
>NW_027468576.1:25355785-25363285 GCF_046254945.1 Alosa pseudoharengus | reverse complement strand
GGGAACGTCTTTAAGTCAAACCAGTGTAACACGATGTCCCTTAAAAACTATATTATTCTATTTATCTATATTCTCTCTCTCTCTGTTTCTTTTTCATATACACCCCCACACACACACACGCACACACACACACACACACACACACACTGGTTCAAAAATAGAGAAGGGTGGTCAGACATATCTGGATAATGTGGCATATATTTACACACAACAGAAGTCAGAAGAGGAGCAATAAAGGTTATGGTGAGCAACTGGCAACACAACAAAACCGTAAAGCAACCTGACATGGCAGACAGCATACAATAATCCTGTGGACGTGACTGTGGGTTGTGACTCTGTATAGCAATGTGATATACATCACTTATTTATTCCTCGGCAAGATCCACAGTTCCTAATGTTTGGCTGTGACTAAAGTCGGTTGTGAGGAACAAACATCATAATCACCTGTGACAAAATAATATCATGCTGTCATAATATCAAGTAAAACAGCTATGAAGTAACCATGTACAGTATGATTATATTACAAAGTAATAATTACAACAAAGAGTACATGAATATGGGTATGCATATTATTAACAATAGCAAAAATATGTGATGGGGATCATTTTTAATATTACTAGCATTTTCTGTTGGAACCTGAGGCAAGTTTTGTGTTTAGTACATAAACTGTGTAGTGAAAAGAAGTGTAATATCACTCAATGTTTTGAAACAAGGTACCCCGAAGGAACATAATAATCAAATATTTGAATATATTTGTTTTCAAGTTTAGGGACTTACAGTATAATCCGTTCAAAGAATGCCACACGTTCTGGCCAAAGGTGTTCTTTCTGGAACAGCCAAGTTTTCATTTGCAAATCCACATCAATGTCTGTTTGTCACTAAAATGTCATAGTGAAACTCTGAGCAACAAATATTTAATCACTTTCTCTTGCCAGGATCCATCAAACTAATATTTCCATTGATCTTCCATAGCCTGTGATTTTTAAGAGCAACTTGTGTGTGAAAACAACCATAAAATGCTGAAAAAATGTAGAGTGCACTGTTGTTCACTGGGAGCAAATACTGAAGCACTTTGCAAGGAAATGGTGAACTGTGTGTGGCATACAATCATATCAAACGAAGGCAAATGGAAATCATCTTTCGAAAGTATTTCACAAATTGGCGCTTGTTGTGACGTGTTAATATGGTAACTTCATGTAATATGGTAACTTGTACACCCCAAAACATAGCATTGTGGATGAAGAAAAAACACCAAACCTTAAAACCATTTTTATCAAAACCCACAGCCCTAAGTATATTGCATTATCTAAACTCAACATGGCGACAATGGCAATCATTGATCTCGACATTTGAATGCTATTGAGTATATTGGCATAAAGCATTTGTGTGAATAATGCCTTCCACTATAGCAACGTCAGGTCTGAGTTAATGTCTTGCTTTGTAGGGTGTTAAATAAAAAGGGGGAGAGTCGCTGGGAGCATCATGCGAGAAGTCCAAAAAGGCTTCTGAGAGTTTATCGTGTGTATGTACAGAAGAATGTTTACAAAATTAAAAGTCTTGGTGCTGGCACTGCTCATTGTGTTGCTATGTTAAAAAGATGTGTGTTTATGGGTATGTTCACCAAGAGAACAGTGCAGCTTCTCGTCACGGAAAAGACGTACAGCATTGGCCCATATTAGTGCATATCATCATCCAAGAACACTGCTCTCATGCCTCCAGAGTTTGCTAATAGAAAAAATCAGAACATAACAATTATATGGCGCTGAAACACGTCTCTTGTCTTGATGAGTCTTCGTAAAAGGGTACGGGGGGGGGGGGGGCATCCCATCTGTGGCATTAATTCACGTAGTACATCCAGTAAATCAAATTGAAGAGTGAGAAAGCAGAGGGAAATATTATCCGTGACCATCGATCGATGGAGTTCACGTCTGTGAGATCGGGGATTTTGATCTTGAGTTGCGAGGAGCGCCGGCGCAGCCGCGTCTTCTTGGGGTGGATGCCGCCACCACCGCCGCGCTCCATGCTGCGCCGGCCTTCGTGCCGCGGAGCGCTCTGTTTCCGGTACTGGATCCCTGAGTTGTCGAAGACCATGGAGGAGGAGTTGCGCGTCTCGCTCAAGCTGGTGGTGGTGATCTCGTTGCTGGCCACCTCGTTGTGGATCTCCAGGGTGGTCAGGAGGATGTTGCCCTGGGCGTCCACCTGTGAAGTACATTATAACATTATAAATATCAGGATGAGGTCAGCACCATTAATCTCTGTTCTGCAGAGGTGGGTAACACAGCTTGAGAAAAGTCCAAACACTTATTTTTTTGTTCTAACCATGTTAGGTACACAGGTAAGACTAAAGTTTTACTTTATGAAGCTGGGGTTACCCACCTTTGCTGTTCTGAGATGATGATTCATGTTATTGTCCAATGCCTGTGCTATATATGTATGCAGTATAAGGTAGCACTTCACATTAAAGGAACCATATGTAAGATTGTGGCCAAAACTGGTACTGCAATCACTTTCAAATTACTGTAGAGAGGTGTATCCCCTCCCCCTCCCCCCTGACTCGAGGTTGCCAACCCGGATGCCGAAACACTACTGACTTTGTGATTAGTAGATAGGTGGAGGGTGGCGCATCAGGCCAAAACACAGAATGACATGACAAAACACAACATCAACATCAGTTGAGGGCTGCAACTTCACTTTTTAAATGACAATATCCTGGCCGGAATATTGTTGTCAGTGATATAAGTATTTGAAATGAACATGATTTCTTAATGTCTAGTGACATATTAGGGCCATTTTATGATTAATTGAAATACATTTCTTACATACGGTTCCTTTAAGTGTACTAATACAGTGCTCTTACTTAGGTGATTGAAAGTGTACTTATACAGTGCTCATATTTGAGTGATTGACAATATGCAGTTAGGAAGGTATCAATATTATACCTTGCATACTGTATGTTGACCTAAACATGTGATTCTATATACTGACATTAGTCTATTGTACTTTATTATTAGTTAATTAAGTGTTTAGTATAGATTACCTAAGAACATTTAGTCTAAGGTTTGGACAAATACAGTACATATGTATGAAAGGCAAATATATGACAAAAACAAGTATGTTTTCAGATGGTAGGTAGAAATGGTTGAGCGATATGTAGTAGATTTCCCAACTGAGCATACATCAGTAACCAAACCTTCACTTGGAGGGCAAACATTTAAAAAACTAACTCAATGTGCAAAGTCTTCAGATTCTGAGTTTTTCATCCCCAAATCAAAGTGAGCTTCAATAAATTAGTCCCTATGAAATTAAATGTGACCATATATGGACCAAGTCTTCTGGCTGGTCAACTGTAAATCCCATACATGTAAACTCTCAGAGAGTTACGATGAAGAAAAAGGTAATCTGCAACCTTAGAATGAAATATTCATTCTTTACATGAATTGTGTAGTTCTTACTACCCATAGTAACAAACTCTAAATAGTCACATATTTCTAAAAACATACGGTAATCAAAAAGGTGCATTCTAATAATCTATTACAGGCTTTTGAGTAGTTAAGCTTATCTTTATCAAACATATGCACAAACACACACATTCCATGCACAAACAATAAATCAGTGCATTCAGATTCTTGACAGCTGCACCGCTAAGGTAGATCTACACACATTTTTATTTACGACATATTAAAGCTATACACTGCACCTTTAAATCCTCTATTTGTCAAGTGGATGTGACATTGTTTCTCAAGGAGCAGGGCCTCTCATAGCAATGTTCAAAGACTTTGTAAGTGAAAAAGAATCAGGAGTAATACTTGGAGTAGAAAAGTACACCCAATAAACTCAGATTTATGTTGTATGCCAAACACAATGTCCTGAGCAAAAAACAACACTGGGAGCATCATATTGATTCATACTTGATAAAAAATCCTCTAAAACGAGGTGTTCGCCAGAGGCATTAAGCTCTGCAGATTTGTTCCATCATAGCAGATAGTCCTTTATTGTAGCAGGTGGAAGATAGTTATGAGAAAAGTAATCTGTATTTCCAGAGCAATGCTGACATGGCGAGGTTATTTCCCATAGGAGATGCCTCCTACAAATTCATTGTCTATTTGCTCTGACCTCTAAAATCTCTCCGGTAATAAATAATTCAACAAAACATAATTATGGCACAAACATCCAAGTAATAATCTGGATCAGTGTTCCTGATGGGTTCAGATGGAAATAAAATAAAAAAAAGACAGAAACAAGAACTAGGAAACTAGGAAGGAAACAAGACATCCTGGGAGTGAGTGATGGAATGAATGAATGAATTAATGAATGAATGAATGAATGAATTAATTAATAAATGAATCAATCAATCAATCAATCAATGAGTTAATCAACTTAATGCTTCTGTTGTAAACAGACTTTGTCACATTTGGAACATTTGAACAGGGGGACAATAAGCAGGGGCATACTGAGAGAGAAGCATCTGTGAATGGCATACATGAGCAAGAAAGAGGGCGAGGGTGAAAGAGAAACTGGGTGGAGGAAGCCAATGCGGTACATTATAAGCACAGGATGGAACAGCACAGCTGATCGACACAATGGTTTGGTGTGTCACTTTAATCAATGAAGGGGGGGGGGGCAGCAACAAACTTTGCACAGTAGTGGCAAAGTTTCGAAGTGAGCAGGGGTAGGTGGAGGAGGAGGCCCACAGATATAAATGTGATGGCCAGTTGAGTCCACACACACACACACTCACCCCTTGGGAGTGACGGTGGCCTTGTACCTGATTGGACTGTTTAAAAGACGATGGCTTGCAATTGCCCCCCTCCTGAACGGACTGGCCAGGACAAAAAAAAAAAAAAAGAAAACAAGATTTCTCATCCATCTTCCACCCCAACTGAGGAACAGTCTTAGAGACCTAAGGACTTGACCCTCACTCCACACTTATGACCTGTGGTGAGCGAGGAGCTTTTCGGTTGAGCAAGGTGATCACCTCAGGAAATAGTCCACTCCTTCTAAATGTTGATGCAGCCACTAGAAGGAGAACACTGCTGGTCTTTGGAGCGTGACAAAGCCCATTATGTAACTCACTGGGGTGGATATCATGACTGTCCTGAAGGACTTGCTGGGTGTCAGTTCTAATTATATATTGAAGGGTTATTTAAATGGAGAGGATTCCTAGTAGCACTAAATTCTACCATTACGTTTCAAAATGATGTATCAATTTAGATTAATTAAAAAAGATATTACTCAAAACCTATACAGCAAATAAAAGATGTGTAGCAACTGAGAAGGATTACAGGAGTATTACAATGAAACTAAGGTCATGACAAAAAGGTCTCAAGAGCTATGATAGTTATAATGGACAGTTACATATGTTGTATTATATAACGAAGCATTTTCAAGAAAGATTCTAGAATCTCAACCCAGTCTGTGCCTTTGTAACTTGAAGCATAACAGCATTAGCTACCAATAACGACACATATTTTCTGAGAGAGTTACTGCTTCAAGTCCAAACTCCAACACATAGACGTTTGATATGATAAGATTCTGCGAGCCTTACCCGGTTGCCGTCGTATCTCGTGCGGTCGTTGTTTGCCTTCTCCGCTTTCTCCGCCAGCTTCTTCTGCATCTGTGGCCCTCTCCCGAAGAAGATGTAGTTGACAAACGCGTACTCCAGCAAGGCCAAGAAGACGAAGACGAAGCAGCCCATCAAGTACATGTCTATGGCTTTGACGTAAGGGATCTTGGGTAGCGTCTCTCTTAGATGGGTGTTGATGGTAGTCATAGTCAGCACAGTGGTAATACCTGCAGGACAATTCATTCTGATTAGAATATGTGTATCGAACCTCAAATCCTATCATGAACAGCAAGCAACACAGCAGCTGATACACAGCAAAATAAAAGAGATGTTATGGAATGTGCTGCTATAACAGTAACATGCATAACCTCCAGGATCATTTGAAGAATAACATGAAACTTGTGCAGGAAGCTTTGAAATTGCAAGATAAAAAATATGACACTTCACAGAAAGAGAGAATAAGAGAGAGAGAGAGAGAGAAATTCGAACAGAGGGAGCTCGGATGAGAACCAAGCCTCTTCGCACAAACAGCGTTGGTTCGCGCCACCGCCACCCACGCTGAATCTGGAGGCACCAGTGGGGTGGCGCACACTGAGAGCTGTTCGATTGGCAGGGCTCAAATGCCAGGTACATGAGAACTCTGATAAACCTAAATCATTTATTCATGACGTGTCGAACAGTTTCAAATGCACACACCGTGATATGTGGCACAGGCCTTTGAATCCTTCAGCAGGATCACTTGTAATGTACCTCCACCCCCTCCTTCTCTCTCTCTCTCTTTTTTCCTTTTCATCCATTTATTTTTCAACACAAAAATTCATTCATCATTTGCATTTCTGTCATGCATGAGGAGAGAAAGAAGACGACGAAGAAGAAGAAGAAGAAGAAGAAGAAGAAGAAGAAGAAGAAGAAGAAGAAGAAGAAGAAGAAGAAAAAGACGAAGAGGAATTCTCATGTCACTGACAACCTCTCAACCTTTAATGAGCCTCTTAAAAGTCATGCCATGCAGCACTTTGAGGTATTAAGCTTAGCTGGAAGTCTGACCTAATTAGTTAATCACAGCAGATGCATCATATAGGACTGAGGCCAGATCTATGTATTCATCAACATCCCATGCAGAATAAAACAGCATGGCTGATGAGCGGTCTCCCTACTGAACCTACACAGAAAAGCTCAGACCACGAAGGCCCTGCTTTATTTTCTCTCTCTCTTTCTTTCTTTGGTCCCTGAGTTGTTTGTTATCCTCCAATGATATTCATATTTCATAGCCTGAGCCCTTTTCACAGACTGCATAGAATTAATATTTGACCCAGACAGTAGTTTTCAATTCGGTTTATATTTGCCTGCTGCACCGCCCTGTGATATTCAATTCTATTTGCTCTGAGTCACGCGTGAGTCACAATCAGCGAGAGAGCGCCGAGCGCGTGGCTCAGCGTCAAGCAGCCACTGAGCCCCAGCCAGCGTGGTGCCGTGCTGCGCCACGCCACCTCAGAACACGATGATTATCAGACGCTCGCGTATACTGAACAGAGATGCCTCTCCCGGCCATCTTCCAAAAGTCACATTGCCCCCGTTCGTTTGTACGAGCAACCCTAGCATTAAGATTACTCCAAGGCTGTCATCCACATGACACTTTTAAATTCACACCTTTTTTTTTCCACCCCCTCTGTGATGTATAAATATCACAGCTGGGGATTGGAAGGGGCGCTTCATCATAGGGAGAGGGGGTGGCTGGGAGGGCAAGTGGATGCCATCCCAGTCAGTTGCCCAGCAAACGAGAGAGTAATTTAAGAGAACAGTATTTCTATTTGTGTTACAATGATGATGATGATGCTGCTCAGAACACTATTACCCGTGTTAACAAATTCAGTCTCCACAACTAACGTTTCATGGTAACATAACAGTGCATATTCACAACATCATCATTTCTACATTTT
>NW_027468576.1:25333285-25350785 GCF_046254945.1 Alosa pseudoharengus | reverse complement strand
ACCCTTGGGAACAGGAGATTCGGTCTCTGTCGGGTGCCTTAAGACTATGCTCAACAATGTTCATTGTACTGACTTTCAGTCACCAATCGTATTCACTTGGGAAAAAGTACCCAATATTATTGCCTTTATGGAATCCAAAACATCCAAGTCCATCGGCAGATATTAACCCGTTGAGAAGAAGATTCCCCCCCCAGGGGCGGAGCCAGACATTGTAAACATTCGGGGCTTAGCCCATTTAATTTTTTTTTTAAATAACCCCTTAAATAATGACTTTTAGTGAATTTTGTGTAAACTAATAGACACATTAAGACTTAAAAAATGTGAAACTAACATTCAACAGATTCAAGGTATCTGACTGGCACACTGTGTAAAATTATAGTTTTGGGTCTTTCAAGAGGCAATATCTGTTCATATCTGTTTAGCATGTACTTAGTTAATTAAGCGTTTCTTATGGTTTGTATATTATAGTATTTGTTTATTTTCATTAGGCTATTGTTTGATATGACATTATTGTTTATTATTGCTATTCTCCTTCTTCCTCTTCCCTGATCTCATCTGTGTGACAAATATATAGAATATCTTATACTATAATATACATAATATTATGATATAATTACAGTATGGTCAGTCATCATGATACAAGGGTATTTTAGAAGGAATGCATTATCATCTTGACATAGGCGTTTCTAAATTATATTAATTTTGTAATTTAGCAAGATTATTCATAGGTTTCATCAGGTCCCTTTACACAGGTGCATAAAATCAAGCACCTAGATAATGAATGCAGACTAATTAATAATTAGTTAGGCAGCCAAAACAACATAACATGACTTTTATATTTATGTGGACTCTTGGATTATAAGATCTGTGGTGGTGGATAGGATATCAACAAGGTTTTAAGGTAGGCTAACAGTTAACATTCTTTTGTGCAACATATGACACTGAAAAGTTGACATGGGCAGATAACTGTTAGGGAGCTAGCCAAGTAGCCTAACGTTAACCTGCCTAACTGACTGAAAGCTCTTAACGTGAAATCACCAACCTGAAACAACACCATCCGTCAGTTCACTGGGCGATGCTGTTGCTTGAACGGAGCTGGGTGGTCTTTTGAAAAACTTTCTAATATCCATAACGTGTAACACAAAGTGTTTTATCACAGACTGTAAAAGTGACAGACTTCTGACAGAGGCTTTTTGGAACACCGAAGCCATGACGTAGCGTTGCCAAGGCAGCATTTTCACTGGATCTAAACAAATCAATCTAACCATTGAAATCACCATAGCGGATAGCACAGAGACCTGGCATAGATCGTGTAGCAAGTCAAATTATTTTTCAATATTGGGCTTTGAAAATAAGGGATATATTTCCTCAGTAATAGAGCATTTTGTGACATTTATAGAGAAACCGAGGGGAAGTTATATTGGAAATAAGAGTTGCCAGGACTTTAAAACACTAAAAAAAGATTCGGGGCTTAAGCCCCCTAAGCCACCCCCTAGCTCCGCCACTGCCCCCCCCCCCCCCCCCCCAGAATTATACCATGCATGTCTAGAATTTACATTGACTGTCATTGTCACTGTAATTCACATTGAAAACAGTCACTCGAGTTCAAAATTGTATCATTAATTTGAACCTTCAACTAGCAACTTCTCATCACATACTTGTGATCACAATTACACTCCTCAAAGAGCTTGTCACTGCAAATGGAAGTAGGCCAGTCAGTCTGCTTCAGTGAGTTTTTCTAGTCTGACACCTGACACACAATGTGAGGGGGGTGGTGGTGTGGTGTGTGGGGGTGTGGGCTACCTAATGCCACGCGGGCGGCCGAGGCGTCATAGTTGATCCAGAAGGAGACCCAGGACAGAATGGTGATTAGGATGGAGGGCATGTACGTCTGCAGGATGAAGTAGCCAATGTTCCTCTTCAGCTTGAAGCTCAGAGACAGTCGTGGGTAGGCACCTGTAGAGCAGCGCGAAAGAGCAATGGACAGAGGGGAGAGAAGACAGAGGAAAAGAGAGAGAGACAGAGAGAGTGAATGAGAAAGAGAGTAAGAGAAAGAGAGGAAGCGAGAGAGGCTATTTATTTCAAGAGCTGCACTGCAATACTTTACATTTTGTTCCTGTTTCTATGGCAATTGCAGCGCGGATTGGTTTTATCGCCATGGCAACAGGCAAGCATGGTCAAAATTGCGAGCAATTTGCTGTTGCCTAGCCTTGAGCGCAGACGACCACAATGTAGGAGATTAAACGCCCTGTAAACACATTTTATGCTTGTTTGCGACAGGTCATACGTTTGCACAATAAAAAAAGAGTTATTTTGAACGCACCAGGCACAGGCCACACTCATATAAGATGAACACATACAGTATTTCACTAGGCATCAAATGTCAGGATCATCTACCTTTTCATAGTAATTCCATAAAGAACATAGCGATGTCCGTTAAGCACTTCCACATTTAAAGGGAGTGTTGAAAGCAGAAGAAATATGTGCTATATCTACAAATAGACGCTGTTGCTGAGGAACACCGTCAGGGTGTCAGTTATAAATGGACTGGGGAGCACAAAGGCATTCCAACAGGCACCTCACCTACACATACCTCCTTACACACACACACACACCCACACACACACACACACACACACACACACACACACATACACGCACACACACACACACACACACACACACACACACACACACACACACACACACACACACACAGTGGCTAACAGCTCACACAGGTAGGGGCATATTTAAGCAGAAAACACCTCACGATAACCCTCCAAAATTCATCTCTTCTCTTCTCACACAGACAGAGCTGCAATTTGATTTGATTCTGTCTACAACACAGCACAGCACAGCACAGCACAGCACAGCACAGCACAGCACAACACAACACAACACAACACAACACAGACAATAAGCGCGCCATCTCCTCAGGCCACAGCCTATGCACTGTGTGCTCAAACTCGTGTCGTGACCAGGAAAAAAGCAATCATTCTCCATGTCATTAATTCGGGAGTGGGAATAATCATTAATATGGAGCCTCACTGAGACGCTGGGCTTTGGAGGGGAATAACACATGCAGTGGGTCCTCATCCTTATGAATATATGATGCCCTGTATCAAGTGGCTCTATTTTTGCTCTCTGCTTATTTTGCCACCTCTCATTTTCTTCCAGGGCTGGAAGAAACAGAGGGGTAATTGTATCGCCATTATTATTCCCCGGTTCTAGTATTGTTCGATGAGAGGCCGGCACATGATGGGAAGCCTGTAATTAGGTAGTCTTTGAAATGAGTAGAGGACCCGACGGGAGCCTAGGCAGGGGAAAGAGGGGGAACACGGAACACGGAGTGGCCGCCAAAACCCCCGTGAAGATGAGAAGCGTTGTGCATCTCGTTGCACTCTTCAGCCCAGGAGTGAAGGGGTGTGTTCAAGAGCCGGCAGATTCACAGGCAGATTTCATTTGTTTTCTACCTGTCACGCGTGAGCATGTGGAACTGAGGGAGTGGGGGCTAAGCAAGGCGGGAGCGAGAACGGGAGAGCAGACGGGCTAAGCTGGAGCTGGTCTTGGTTCTACAGCTGATCAGCTGAGCCTGGATCAGATCTGGTTCTGGTGTGTTCTGTTATATGCTGCCACCTGGGCAGTAGTTAATGTATTCAGAAGATAGAATCGCGGTAGTCGCTGTGGCGCAACTGGCTACAGCACCCATACAATACTTAGGGTTAGGTCCACGTGTATTGTCTATACACTGCTCGGTGTCATAACTCAAGAGTCTAGATGAGTGTTTGTACTGTGCATCTTTACCTGTGGAAAAGACAACATTCCTGGAGACCAGTTTGTAGTCCACTATGGAGAATTGCGGCAGTTCGATGCGTTGAACTCCAGTCACAGCGGTTTCTCCTCCTTTCCAGTAAAATTCAATGTCATCTGTCGTGTAGCCATCTACAAGGAGACAGACATTTAAACAGAAACAAAACGGCACATTAGTATGCCTACAATGATCATATTTGTACATGGCTTGCAAGGAAAATGTCTGTGTCTGACATTATCAGTCATACACATAATATCTAAAGTGTCCCTTTTCAAATCTTAAATGGCCCAGCCCGTGGGTGTATGCCTGACAACTTTAACCCCTGATCTCACTCATTCCAGTTCATAATTTCTAATGTTTTGAGAGAGTGAGGGTAAAATGAAATGTAGACACAGAGCATACAACCCTAAAATCAATCAGCACATTAAATCACTTGAGAACTTTTCCTTAAAAGTGAATGGCAGCCAATGTTTTAGGTTGCCTTTGCTTCTAGCCACTGCAGGTCCTTAAGAGGCAGCTTTCGAAAATGTTCCAGATTGGGGCCACCTGGGGCAGGGGTGGTGGGGTGGGGGTGGGGGGTGGTATGGGTAAGAGGGGTGTCAGAGGACCACACTGTTCGATTTCACAATTTCTGACGCTTTTGGGGAGACAGCACTGTTACAACCAGATGAGTAATACACTTCTCTTCTCTGACCCTGCAGGCAATATGCATGAGTCACAGCGTGGCACAGTGTAATTGCCCAGTTACGTGAGTCTGACGCAACCATGCTTCTGGCCTAGTTGTGGACAGTACAGATAGTCTTGTTTGTGCGGACAGTGCACCTTATCAGTGACCTTCATCAGGCCAAAACCAAGATGACAGAGAGTGCCTTCAAAAACTTACCTCAGAGAAAGAGACAAAGAGAGAGAGGGGGGGGGGCAGAAATCAACACACCTACACCTACGCCATCTGAAGTGACACAGGTGATTAAACGCTGATGTTTAACATCAGCGCTGCTGTCAGATGACACACCCGAGGCAAACCATCCGTGACTCTGACCCTGTCAACTCATAGGATGACACCCACCTCAACCCCCCCCCCCCCCAATCATCATGAAGAGAATCAGTTAAGGGCAATCGACAAACTCCCACTCTCAATCTTCATCACATCTCACTACCTCATCGCTTCAAAACAGATCTCTCCCTTATAGCCCCCCTTCCACCACCATACACACACACAAACACACACACACACACACACACACACACACACACACACACACACACACACTTCGCTGACTGCGCTGTTGCTCCCAGAGGATAGACGCTCTCTTCTCTGGTTTGGTAATACCTCAGGGAGCAATTCCCCTGGATTCCCACCACGCCACTACTCGCTCTCTCTCTCTCTCTCTCTCTCTCTCTCTCTCTCTCTCTCTCTCTCTCTCCATCACTCATCTCTTGCCACCACTGGGAGGGTGGGAATGATTTTGCCAATACGAGCCAGCGGGCCCCTGGGGGACGTGGCCCCTGTGAGTGGTGTGGGACATATCGACTGATCTGCCAGAGACGGAAGGGAGCCATGTGGCTGAGGAGGGTCATATAGGGACTGACATGCTCTGTGTGCACTGTGGTGTCTGAGATATGGTGAGTGTGTGTGTCTGTGTAGGTATGTGTGAGCCCATGTTTTTGGGTGTGTGTGTGTGTGTGTGTGTGTGTGTGTGTGTGTGTGTGTGTGTGTGTGTGTGTGTGTGTGTGTTTGTGTGTGCGTGTGTGTGTGAATAAGTTAGTGAGTGGTGTGTGTGTGTGTGTGTGTGTGTTTGGGGTGAGGGTTGCTCACAGCTCTCAATCTCCAGAGTGCAGTTCTGCTCGTCCAGAGGGTACCTCCTCAGGTCCATCATACAGGCAGCTGTTGTGGTGATTCTGTAATGCAGACACACACACACACACACACACACACACACACACACACACACACACACACGCCAGGGGACTGGTTAGCAAGATGCATCCATATATATGCACAAGCATGCACAAAAACAGCATTGAGCAAACACACACACACACACACACACACACACACAACACCTTGATTTCTCAGTGTCTCAAGGGTGCCGGTTGACCCCGTCCTCTTTAGTTAAAGTGACAGCGTGAATGCAGAGGCCTTAAATCTTAAGACCGTCAAACAGATGGATTCACAGGAGTGGCCCATCACCCCCTCCCCGTGCTGTGTTTCAATGCTGGAATCAGGCACTGAGTGTCTGCCTTAAAGGACAACTCTGGTCTGAGAAAAACCTAGGGTCTATTTTTGGATGATAACAAGTGTAAGCTTTCATTGGGAACCAAAACAACATTAATAAGAGAGGTTTTGTGTAAGACCAGAATACATATTTCAACGAATAGCATATACTGTAGCAATAGCCTGCGGGGCAAGTTTGCAAGGTCAAAGAAAATCGCTACACTAAGCCAGTGACTCTTAAACTGGGGGTCGCCAAAAATATTGGAGGGGTCACGAAATGATTTGCAGTCTGGGTTAAATATATTTTTCTAAAGGTTTTTAGTCAAAGGCTGCCATTGACATAATGCCTTTGTTGTTGACATAGCCTACCTATGAGCCTACCAATGCTTCCAATGCCCATCTCACAACATTTCGAAACCAAATTCTGCCGGTTAAAGAGAAAGGGGGCCGCGAGACTTGGCCCATGTTTTTTGGGGGGTCGCCAGACAAAAAAAGTTTAAGAACCACTGCACTAAGCCACTGACAAGGTTCAAAATATCCTTACACCTCTGTGATCCTGTGGAGGGGGTTCCTGCAGACAAACCTGGCTCCCAGTGGAAAGCATTGACTAGCACAAGAGAGGATTGAGATTCTACACCACACCTTTGTCTGTGTGGGTCAGATGGTGGTGGCAAGTGCCCATATCTTTTGTAGGCTACTTTACAGAAACACATTAAAAGAAATATGACTTCCATGATTTTATAGATTATAATAAATTACAAATGGGAACTATTTTACACAAGGGAACCTTTAGTTATTGGGTGTAAAATGTTTGAATGGTGATTAGGACATTATTGTAACACGTCATTGTTTGGTTGCCTAGGTGAGACAAGCCTTCATGTGACTGAGGCCATGTCCTTGCTGACCCCATCTTACCTGCAGCAGCCATAGACCTCCAGAGGTTTGAATGTTTTAGAGAGAGTAAAACATGTTGAGCAGCTCTTAACAAGGCTGCAGCTCAGCTTGTGCTTTTTCTCAACAAAACTGGAGACATTCTTACAAGCTCAACAGAAATACATAACCTACATCTACTGAAAGAGGGCATATTCATATGACACAGGTAGCCTATATTTGGATGAACAAAAGCAGCCATATTTGATTTTGCATGCAAGGTGGGTCTAGAGTGATGGTGGGAAAAAATTTGCATATGCTAATTAGACTAGCTGCAATAATAAAAATTAAAATTAAAATATGCCCCCTTGCCCCGAAAAAGCCTTTGAAGCAAATATAGAGCAAACAGTGCATGCATATGCAAAGGCAAAGCTTGGATGGCTGAACTTGAACAACAAATCCTAATTGAACAGAATACCTTTGCATTAAACCATTTCACCGCTGATTTTCAGGAATATTTCATTATTATTTTTGTTCCAGCACAGTTGCTTACTTTGAAAAGAACCATTCATGGTGAAAGCCTGCTAAAAGGGGGAAACCAAGCACAGTTACTGTGCTAGAAAAATGAGCATTATGTGAAGGCAGCCATTTAAAAAATACACGAGTGACAGAAAAACAATATAATTTTCCCCTCTGTAGCAGCAAGACAGCAGAATAATATACCGTGGGGACTTTTTAGTCCAGGTGAAATGATAATAACAAAAACAATTAGAGGTGATGGACCAGAATTTCAATACTAAGATTGATCTATCCGATATCTTGTGAAAAGTCCATATAAGTGTCATACTTGCACATGTTTTGATTTATGAAAAGTGTATGTTTAACCAATTCATGAACTGATTCAACAGGCAATGAAAACACTCAGAGAATTTAAACTAAAGGTCTGTAAGCCTATATGTTTAAACTATTTACTTGATGATATACAGTAAATTGGGAGTTTTGTTGGAGCTGAAACAAAACAAGGCACGTAGATCTACAAACCTTATTATGGTTCATACTCCCTCTCTAATATATATAGTACATCTTCTTTGAAAACACATTTGTAAATCTAACTGGGCAACCCTGTCCAAGGAGGCTTTCCACAGTGCACTGGTTTAGGAGACAAGCCAGCCTGTTCCATTTCAGGGCTAGATTAATGAGTGTGGCCTCGCACACATTACCATAAACGTGAGAGCACTCCTGCTTTAATGGCCTCAGCCCAGGCAAACAAATAAAAATCCTCAGCCTTTCCGCTATCAATTGCCCCGATCCCTTGCATTACCTGATAGACCGATCTTTCCCTCCCTGCGATATGAGACATAGATGCACAAACCGATGATGCCGTGGCGAAATGTCATGCAATAAATCATTCGGGTCAGTTCGGGTTCGATAAACCGAGTCACTGCAGGGTGCATTATGGCAAGCCTCGCTGATCACCTGCAGTACATCTACAGTGGTTCATAAGCATTTGTCTTCGAGTGATAGAATGGAAAATGCTCGCTCTGTGAAGAGTCGAGAATGTGAATGGAAGAAAGACATCAGGGCTTATTGACGAAAGAATTCAGATGGTGACCATAGATATGATGCAAATGGTTGCAAGGCCTATTTAGCCAAAAATGTAATTGTCTGTAAAAACTTGCAACATTTACTAGTAGATACTGTAGATCATGGACTATATTTGGTTTCTTTATCACATTTACAAATAATCTAATTTGTAACATTAGCTTTATGTTATATATTTTATTACTGCTAATTCTACAGACCGTAATCACATTACTCTAGCATGGCTAGATGTTTAAAACAAAAATCTAACAGATAAAAATGCATAATATAAATGAAAGAAGCCATTATGGACAAGCAGTCTTCTCCTAATGAGAGTTGCTAAGATAAGACACACCCAGGCACCGGGATGCGATTTATCAGACGCCTCTCTGACTCTCTGCCTTTATCCCGCTGTGTCACTTGAAGGCTGAGGAAGATGCAGCAGGCAAACAAAGGCCTGGTCTTATCTCACGAGAGAGAATAAGGGAGGGGAGAGAGAGAGAGAGAGAGAGAGAGAGAGAGAGAGAGAGAGAGAGAGAGAGAGAGAGAGAGAGAGAGAGAGTGGGCTATTGCTCTGGACAAAGCTGTTGTCAAGGTCCATGAGCACTTTTGAGAAAAATGCCCAGAGTCAAGTAATCACCATTCCTTGATATTTACTTGCATCCTATTTTATTGCATATTAAGTTTTACAAAGAATATTATATTATTTAATCTAATTTGTGGATATGTTATGTAGACTCATTTCATTGTTGGTCGATTCTCAATGAAATGCTTACATCAACTTACAAAAAAAAAAAAAAAAAAACACTGCAGCAATGCCTGACTTTAGCTAGCACTAAAGTGATCCATGAGCCTTTAATCGATAAAGAATCAATTCTGGTAAGCAAGATGCAGGTCCATCATATACCTGGACATTCCCTTGAGGTGCATCAAACATGCTACTAATGCCTGATTGCTTGCACTGAAACAAATTTAAAATGAGAAGAGTAATCTACTAATGGTGTGAAGCTAGCTCAAAGATATACAAGGACATCCCCTAGAGGTAAGCATGGCACCAATGCTTGACTGCCATCAACAAACTGCTATATGAAGGATTGGAAATGTATGAGTGGGTACCAACCTTAACCCGTAGAGGACTGTTCCGTCCGGGTGGAGGCGGATCATGCGGTTTTTCACCGTTACGCCGTGCACAAACGACTTCTTGTCGTTCAGGAAATAGGTGTCCGGCACCCATAACTGGTCAGCCACCCGGTTGTCCAGGGTGAGGTTGAGAGGAATCCCTGCATAAGCCAACCGTTTGTCTCTCCAGTACTGCTGGAAGTACATGGTCAATGTGTAGTCCTGAACAGCAAAGAAAAACACAGAGCAAAGACACAATAGAATTAGTATTGTGTGTAAAAAATATAGTAATTGAACTTATGGACTAATACCCAAAGAGAGCACTTAAAAAATACTGCATCTGTTAAGTACTTTAAGTCAAATGGGATAAGAGCTTCTTCTGTGAAATCAGTAAATATCAGTGGAGAAAACCAATAGACTAGGAGTAGAAATGAGTGACCTTCTTGCTTGAAAGGTATTTCATGGGATATGCAGGTGTCTGAGTTTTGTCAGTGACAGATGAACACAAAATCACCTCTGCCAAAAGAGAGTGGCGCGCTGTGCAAGCTAGTGACATTTCAAAATGCCTTTTCCCAATAAATATTTTAAAAAGCAGAGTGGTCTTTCTTTTTGACTGGAATATGAAATCTAATTTTGTGAAACAATGCTGTGCTGTCGCAACAGCTACAAGTTCACAGGACGAAAGTGTATCAGTCTATCTCTCTCTCTCTCTCACTCTCTCTCTCTTTCTCTGTATCCTGCACGCGCACGCCGTATATGAGTGGACTGCTTGGGTCAACACTAGAAATCCGCAGACTGCAGCTTCTGGAAATGGATCTTCTGTTGTCAGGGCGATATTTATAGAAACGTCAAGCAACTCAGATTCCAAACAAACTGCCCCCAGCTTCCATTTCTCAGGCCTGTCTCGTCCAGAATCACTTCCCTGCCATGCTGTTTGGCAGTGCGGTAGGCTACTAACTCCTCGCACTATAGATTTCCATTACTGCCGCCAGAGAGTGCAGCGCCAGGAAAGGTTCTGCCGAACACTTATCTACTCCCCCCAACCTCCCCACCACAACCACCACCACACAATACATTCCAAATCTGATTAAAACCTCATGTCAGCTAATCAGTGACATTGAACTAGCGACAAGAGATGCAAATTCAGTGTCAAGGCCTCAGTGTGCTGTGTTCTAATGGCTGGAAGCAGAAAAATATACACAAGATTCACAAGGTGCATTTTAGCTGAAGATACAAAAGGAAAGTGTGTACCTAGTGAGTAACTTAGTTTACAAACCTTCTAAGGCTCCCATAACTCTAATGAATCAACTAATCCCATCACATTTATAAATTCAATTCCTTGTGTCTAACGCTTTGGAGATGCCAAGATATTCCTTAATTAAGACATTATTAAATGAATTACTACATAAAGAGATTAATTGAGTATTTTGAGTTGCAGTATAGCCCTAAAACTACTCAGGTCAAATGCATTTCTATGTAGCTTGTAGAAGAGGACAGGCACTTCTGAGGTCCATTTTTCCAACAACCTGTCTGTCATCTCGCAGTGAGAGACCGACACAGCTGTCTGTGATGACAAAAGAATCATCACAAGACATCTGCCGCTACCCATGGCAACATTAAGGATGGGGGGTGATTGACAGTTGTGGCACAACCTTATTATCCGCCTCGTTCGGTGAAAAGAGGGAAAAACATAGTGGGGCTAATGAATGGACTGATTCAAAGCTCAACAAACTGAAATTGAAACTCCCTGTTTCAAGAAAATTCTCTGATCCTCTGGCGCTCTCAATGTGAGAGGCATGCGGCATGGCATCTGGCCTCTAATGTGGCTGAGCCTCTCCCGTGTGAAGGCAGCTGGCAATTGAAACAGTGTTGTGACATCTCCACCTCATGATTAACGCGGGACGCCCAGTCGCGCGCAGAGACATGCCAGCGCAGCAGAACGCCGGGCCGAGCGAGACGTCTACGTCCATAAACTCCAGATAAGAAACACGGATTCCTGGAACGACTCCGCGCCACGGCAGAGGAATACCAACGAGCCCATCTTTCTTGGCGTTTAGCCGAGGCCCCTCTAGCAAGAAGGAGGGGTTGGTGGCTTCATCAGCGATGCGTCTGAACATTGGTAAAGCAGAGGTGCCGGTATGACGAAGGCGGCAACGACGACTCTCCTTCCCCTGACAATCAGCCTCAATCAAGTCACAATCAGGCACTAATTATGCTAATATGCTGCTTTTTGAGGCCCCTTGAGGACAAGGTTTCCAGCACCAAGCTCTCTTAGACTTAGCTATGGTGCCAGAGTAAGAGGCCTCAAGCTGGGACTACATACACTAAATATATTGGATTTGTGCCTCAATCGGAATGAAAACTTACCCTGGAAAATCCAGAGTTCTCCAGGCTAATGAAAACTCATATAAACACATTGATCGAAATACAACTGCCCTATAGAATTGGAATTTCAATGGGATCGAAAGGTGTGGTGTATTCCTTTTGCAATCCGATTACACTCAATCAGATCAAAAGAATTTTAGCCCATGCTCATTACTCGTTGTGTAACATAAACAAACCTATATTTCGTGAAAACTGTTTCACTTACAATTTCTCTACTGTTGTGATTATCTTTAACATCTCATCCACAGCCAAGCCAATTATGATACAATCTACTAAGATTAGGGCTGGGATAAACGATTATTTTTTAAACGATTAATCTAGCGATTATTTTTTCGATGCATCGATTAACCTAACGATTCATTTTTTCAGTCCGATTCGATTTCGATTCGATTCGATTATCTCCCCATTAATTGACTAATAGCAATTTATACATGTTGATTTATATATCTGAATGAAAAAACATGAATTCCTTAACATTGCAATATATGTTTATTGCTCTTAAAATTCCAAAATAAAAGATTATACAAGTGCAAAGTAATGCATTCTTAGTCTGGGGGTCGTTTCTAGAAAAGTTAGCAACAACGTTGCTCAACCACCATGGTACGACGCAACTTGCGACCAAACAACGACACTGTTACACCTGTTTCCAGAAAGCATCGTACCTGTGTCGCAATTCGCTACCTCCGACGTTCGAACACCATAGTTCCAACAACGTTGTTGATGATGCAGCGATACATATCATTGGTGGAAACAGTGGCAACCTGTAATACCCCACCCCCTAGAAATGTTCTGTCACGGCCTATGTCGACATGTTTCTAATCTAAACCGAGTGATTAATGCTGGTATTGTCATTGCCATCAGCCAAAACCTAAACCTATTGCAAGCATATAAAACAGTTAATTTAAGCAGACCAATATGAGTCATTATTTGTGTTAAATATCTATGTGTTGGAAAAAAATATATAGCCTGGACAAATATCTGGGTATCCCATAGGTTATCAATTGTCTCGTGGCTTAACGACAGCGCGTTGGTGCACTGCGCGCTCGGCCGGAGTTCGCATCCTATCTCTTCTTTTCATCTCTGAGTAAGAGTAGGCCTGCGAGACACAACAATAGGTTTTGACCATGCATATTTATGTATATAGTTACTCTACATCGAGAGATCATAGGTAGCCTACAATACATCAGTCAAAAACAATTGAATCTACGTGTCACACTAGTTCACCTGCAGGTAGCGAGAAGCAAGAGGACAATCTCACATAAGAAAATCGAACATACAACGTTGGGATAATAAGTCATCTGCTTTAGCCACTACACCATTTAACACTGCTGTTGTTAGGGACTGTGAAGATTATAATACTAAAACCAAGGCAATACTTTAATTAACATAAATAGCAAGAATGAGCCAAGTAGGGGAGCAGTGTCTTAATCAAAATTAAGCTACAGGATAGATCAATCATTGAGTCATGAGATAAACATCCACTTCGCAAATTTTGGTTAGGCGGTTGTGATTTTTGGTTAGGCGCTCCGGACACCAACAGGACTACCAAGGAACGACACAAGTGTGACTGCCTAGGGGCAGTAGTTCAAACGACCAAACTTTGCGTCCTTGTTTGCGATTGAGAGTTCGAACTACCCTTTCTAGAAACACCAAATCCAAGAATGATGGAGCGTACTACCAAGGTTGCGACGCAAGTTAGCAAACAACGCTTTCTGGAAACGACCCCCAGTTCAGTAGTTCAGTAGTGTATAGGTCTAATTATGTGCCTGTCACTTTAAGACGTTCGTTCCTTTGCAATTGTAACACTAACGCAGTTAAAAGGCTGCTGATGTGTGGATGCAATTCATAAAATAGTTAGTTCAAATAACAGTTTGTACTTCTCCTTGGGATAAGCACTTTTGAGTCTTGGAAAACACTTTTCCATTTACATCGGGATTTTGCAAACATTGTCAGAGTCAATAAAATGAGCCCTGGGTAACGAAATTGACAAGCAGCTGTAAGTAAGCATGCTAAACTCAACATCCAAACAGTATTCTAACGTTAGCTTTGAGATACTGCTTGATTGCATAACTTAACTAAGTTTAGTCTCCTCAATGTACTATGTTGTGATAAGACCTTAGCAGAGTTAACTTGACTGCAGCAGTGATGCTAAGCGGATTTAATAGCAATTTAGCCAGCCATGTTCTATGCAATGCTTGTGTGTGGCAACAACAATCCTTCAACAATCGTGAATATTTTGTGTTGAATGCACATGCAGAGGAGGGGCAGCGGGCTCGTTACGAGAGAGAGCGGGCGGGGCAGGGAAAGGCTGCGTGCGTAAAAAGTGCAGCTCAATGAAAGGATTTTATCTTATCTTTAATTTAAATAGTACAACATAGAACATCAATGTGTGACGGCCGGTTTTGATTTCTAGGCGCCCCACCACAGATTAGTCAACGTAGGCCTATGGGAAACACTGAAGGTGTAAAATTCAAAATATTTGGCAGCAAGCGTTTTGGGTCTGACAAATCGACACGCATATTTTGCGTCGACGTATTTTCTGCGTCGACGTAATCGATTACGTCGACGCGTTGTCCCAGCCCTAACTAAGATATTAACCAAAGTAGCAATATTTATCTGAAACAACACCAGTTTCTTGTGCTCATCTCTCTTCATTAAAGTTAGTATCTATTGAGAATTTTTTAGTTTTGTTATCTTGTGCCTATGTGTGTGTGTATGTGCCTGTGTGAGAACCATCACATTATGCCCTTACGTCGCTTAGCGGCACACACAAGCCTAGAGGGAAGCATTAATCACATTAATCTTATTACAATTTTATTACATTGTGATATACTGTATCTGTACTGTTAAGAGAAAGAACAACAATGTCAAATAACTTCAATCTATGGTGCTACTTACACAGATTTAAGACTCATTAAGACTGTAATATTTTAATGTATTTAAGGCTTTTTAAGACCTGAAATTCATATTATTTAATTGTAGACTTTTTTAACAACTCTGCCTTTTAACAACTCTGTGGAAACCGGGATAATACAAGCCGGTTAAGAATTGTTTGAGAGTGCAGGCTGGTAGCCTAGAAATCTAGACGCACCCTACCGGCAGCTAGGGTTGCAAAGGGGCGGAATATTTCCGGTAAATTTCCGGACATTTACCATGGTAAGTTAAGATGGGGAATTTTGGAAATATTCCAAATTGGAAACTTTAATGGAATTAAAGGAAATTATGGAAATTAATTGGAATTTACTGGAATTAACTGGGAATTTTGGGTAATTCATTTAAACTGTTTCATATATAAACATTAACATTTTGTTTTGTAATAAGCAATATGATTTGAATGTTCGTATTTTCTAGCGGGAATCCCATTCTCTGCCTATTATTTACTAGTGTGCTAAACTAGCAACACTGAACTGCCCAAGAACACCACACCACTCAACAACAAAATCCGATTGGTTGGAACCTTTTTTTCCCATGCACATGAACGCACCATAGGTTTCCTTTATGTCTAGCCTATGCTGATTGCTGTGTGCATGTAATTGACTGATGTGCCGGGTAGAAATTCGACTGAAATTGCATTAAATCAGGTTGTTTTAACTAATATTATGCTCAAGATGGGGTTTTGTCCACTACATTTAAGTTCCCTGTTATAGACTAACTTGCCATATTAAAAATTCCCAGTTTATTCCCATTAATTCCCGTTTATTCCTGTTAATTCCCATATATTCCCGTTAATTCCCATGGAAAGTTTCCAACTTTGAAAATTCCCAGAATTTTGCAACCCTACCGGCAGCAAATGTAATTTGCAGCCAGGGTAGTCTTAGCCTGGCTAACGGCAAACCTCATCTCTTTGAGATGGGGTTTGGGAACTACACATTCATTTTCTCGTATTTGAAACGTGGTTTACGAATGCCCAGAGCCATTTATTGGGCGCTACAAATCTCTATCAAATGCGTCTGCACGTAGCGCATAACGGCTTCGGTGTGTTGTCATCGTCTTGCTGTCCCCCTTCTGTTCTGTGATTGGTTCCTTTGTTGAGGTGAAAACGAAGTCCATGGAATCCAGGCTGCCGATCAGCGTGAACAAGGCAGCATGGGAAAACCCAGGCTAGGGTAGTCTAGCAAATCTCCGTTGGCTTGCAAGCTGGAAAAATTAAACTTCTATCAGGTCAATCACATTGTGTATAGAGTCAGCGACGGTTCCGCGGGAATTTCCTGCTACTTAAAAACAAAGAAGATGGATGCAGCTGCTGGCGAACAGCGGTCTTTGAATCGCGACTCGAGATAAGCTTTTTTTAAATTGGCAAAAGTTTGATCAACTAGCCAACAAGCTCTGTGGGAAAATGCATGGGACTCATGAGTTGTAGCGCTATCCTATTGCCTGCAGAGGAAATTTGAAAGACAACCGTTTATCCCGCCCCTCGTATTGAGCAGTACCAATGGTAAGTTCCCAGACCCTACATCTTGATGTGGGTCTGGCTCGTCAGGCTAGCAGGCTGGCAGAGTAGCTGGAATTTGCCCTGAGTGGGTGAGCACCATGGGGACACCTCTGCCGCCGACGCGGCTCTGTGAACTGTTATTAGTCTTTAAAACTCAGAAGGGAGCGCCACAACACGGGGAGATCTCTTCCGACGTGCTTCCCTTCCTCTCCGGACTCGCTCATTTCTTTCTTATTCTTCCCTCCCTCTCTGTTGCTCTCTTGCTTTCTCTCTCTCTCTCTCTGAGGCCTTTGTTTTAATTAATCCCCTACAAAGCACTGAAAGATACAAATCTCCCTCATTACATTATGTTCCGCGCCACCATAAGTGTATGGCCTAATTAAAGTACCCGGGTTGAGACAGTACTGGCCATTTGTCTGTTCCTCTCTCCCGTTTCAAATCCAATTTCTCCTGTGAGCTGCCTTGTTTCTGAAACAAGTGCGCATATGTCAGCTGACCCCGTCTAACTTAGTTTTTGCCACTTCTGTTTAACCTTAAAGCTGACATGCGGATAATGCTTACAACGACTTAACCCCTCTGTACAATTCCCCTGTGGACCATTAAGGAAGACATTGAAGGAAGGACGAGCAATGCATTACATGCCAAAGCTTCCTGGTGTGTAAAGCACATATCAGCATTACCATTTTAATTTAATTCATGACGCATGTAAAACAAGCGGGCACTTTACATACTCTCTCGGAGCATGACAGAGACCGGCGCTGTTAAAGTGCATCAGCTGTTATCGGGAACATACAGTATAGGGCCAAGCTGCAGTGCTGACAAACGGGAGGGGCATTATGGAGCCAGTCATTCATTATTCAGCCCCGTTGTCATTCCGCGGGAAGAGGGAGAAGATTAAGCCATCAGAGCCAAATGCACTTAATCGACTTTGAAACCACGTGGCCTTCTTCTTCTGCCGGATGATCATGCATCTTAAATGTTGGCGATGTTTCCTCGGTAAGGCGGCACCCCGGCGAGGGTTCCATTTGCCAGGGAGACTTGTGATGACATTCGAATCTTGCGGGCCACGTTACGACCGACGCTAACT
>NW_027468576.1:25270785-25328285 GCF_046254945.1 Alosa pseudoharengus | reverse complement strand
CATATTTACCCTCCTGAGAGTCTTAATAAGCACTTATCAAACACCAGGTTACCGCGATGCTGTACACCGAAATATCCGCTGATTGAACAATTACAGGGAGCTTACCCCACTATCGAGCTAAAAATAAAGGGGCAAGCAAACAAAGCCATAAATATATTAATAAATCCCATCTCCTTGACAACGTGCTTTCGGCAGCACTACGCCCACACAGGCGGGCTGGGCTTGGGGCTGATGTCTTGTGTGTGTGTGTGTTTGTGTGTGTGTGTGTGCGTGTGTGTGTGTGTCTGTGTGTGTGTGTGATTGGCGATTTCAGGGTGCTGTGCCGACACCTCGATTTGTTTTTTTCTCCACTCTCTCTCTCTCTCTCACACACTCTCTTTCTCATTCTGCCTTTCTGTCTGTCAGGAGAGCTGTTAAACACCTACGTTTTCTTGTGAGTCCAACTGCAAATAAGGGGGTGGACAAATTCAACACAACACACTGACAAAACACCACAACAACAATACAAACCATTGACTGTGGACGCCCTGTGAAGGCTGCTTAAGCTTGTTTCTTTCCCATCTGAATTCTTAAATGAGTGAAACACTTGGAATACAAGCCTTTTGTGAAAATCTCTTTTGTTGCCTATCAGACCTTGCCTATTATACATTTTGGACACACACCTATTTGCCCAGAATCAGATCTCACCATGATCGCTTAGCAAGTGCCCCGTGCTGTGTGTTTTTCAGTCCACAAAGGGACTTGAGACCGTTGTGTCTGTGTGCTTTTCTTCATGTGATTATTGCCCAATCCACCCCCACACCCCCACCCCCCTTCCACACACACACACACACACACATGCACACACACTTTCCCAAACACCCTCATCACCTGGTTTAAGTGTTGCTACCGTCTTCAGATAGAAAGCAAATGATGGTTCCCAAGGCAACTGCTGCGATTTCACCACCCGGGTAACACAGTCGTTACGCAGCTTATCAGTGTGGCCAATCTCACACGGGCGGATGTTGCATTCTTGTGTGCAGGTTGTTGAGAGTGTTAGTCATTCATTTGGATGAAGGACTCTTGTGCCTGACATGTTTTGAAGCAAAACCACCAAAATGCTCAGGAATTATGTCAGTGCAAATTAAACATCATCTAAAACTAGCCAATCAGGGCATGCACATCTCTAGCAAGCTATATTTATCCTCTCTGTTAACTATCTTGTACATTAATGTGTAAAGCTAGATAAGAGTGCTTAAACTCTTATACCCATAATAATGTTACAGCATGTTTCATAAATGATGACACTCATTATGATGGATATTGTCTCCAGCACATATAATCTCATTGGCTTGTCTTTGACTTGATCTTGTGTTGGGCTCAAACAGAAACAGGAATTAAATCTCCAAGTGAAATCTCCAGTGCTTTGCTACTTGGAGGATACTTTCGATGGGAAAGCAAAAAAAGAAAAACAGCAATCAAGCAGAATCAATTTGTTTCAGCATGGTCCTCTGGTGACTCGCTGAGGGGAAATGGCTAGTCCAGAGCAGAGCAAGCGAATGAGAGAGGGAGAGAGAGAGAGAGGGAAGAAGAGATGGAAGGAGAGAGAGGGAGGGAGAGATGGTGCCATATCCGTCGGATTTATCAATGCCAGAGCATCTGTAGCTCCGTGTCGCCACATGTCTCTTACAAACAGCCTCTTCACTTTACAAGGGACAAATGCATCCTGTCTAGTCCTCGCTTAACAGCCCGAGACAGACAGAAGACCAAGAGACGAGGGAAATAAAATAATCATGAAAAAAAATTAAACGCTTAGAAATACATGACGCAATCTATCTGGAGATGAATGCATAAAAGTTTTGATAGAATTCTTCTGCCAGTTTTCAATTACTTTACGAAACCATAACGAGCCACCGATGCTCAGCCCACACGTGTCTCATCTGAGTAATGCCACACATAATGACCATGTACTTTCATTACCCGCTCAGCATGGGGCCTTAAAGTTGCACTTCAATTCCATGATATATTTACTTTACTGCAATATGGGCTCCTCAATTAGCTTTATGACAAGAGTGAATCAAATAAGCAACGATTCGGAGAAAGAGTGTAGATATTTATGCCCGGCGGAGTGATTGTGATGGTCCTTGACGGCATTACATGACTGATCCATTCTGCTGCTGTGAAATATGGGATTTACAGGCATCTGGTGTGTGTGTGTGTGTGCGTGTGTGTGTGTGTGTGTGTTTGTGTGTGTGCGCGCATGGGGGTTTGGTGGGGGTGGGGTAGCACATTAAGAGTTAGTGCCAGCAAGTGTCAATCCCATTTTAATATTTCATAAACACATTTTCCACTCCTCTAGCCCGTATTTATTATTGGGTTAAATGACACATGAAAATTGGCCTGTCAAAAGCATGCGCTAAAACATGCACTACATATCCCATATAAAAAGTTCATAGTCTCGACTTTTCTGCAAGCCCACAGACCAGTCAAATGGTGTCGATTGGGAGAGAACGCGGCAGATTTATGGAAAATAATTTACTTGCTAATGGCACTTTCTGACAGCATGATTTACAAAGGCTTTAGCAGGCAGTCTTGTATGGTCAGCGTCGGCCATCTGATATGGATTACAATTAATTCGTTTATCAAAACCACGCTCCATTCTTTTAAAAAACGCGGCTGCATTTCCCCTTCAAACTGTTTCTATGACAGGCTGCCTTCAGGCAACTCTGATTGGACTTGCAGCCACCGACCTGCCTCGAAACCTAGAAGCGTTTGTATCAATACCAGCCATTGATCTACACTCTTCCCTTTCCCATATTATTATCTTCCATGGGAGTGACATGAGAAGCAGTCATGCACTGACTCAGTGAAGGCCTGGAGCATGACCCTACTAAGTAACACTGGCAGCAGTAGTGTCCAAGTGTGTCGTCTCTCTCACTGTGAGTGTGTGTGTGTGTGTGTGTGTGTGTGTGTGTATTAGGGTGGTCCTTATTTTGATAGAAAAAATAATACCTGTTTTTTTATGCTCTGACCCCCCTGAATATGTTATATTTGTTGAAAAAACATTATTTGCAAAGTTCAATTAACTTAAAGTTAGTTAATGGGCAACATCTAAAATGTCATTATAGTCTGAGGTAAACATGTTTTCTTTCTTCTGCTGTGTTTCTGACCTTCTTTTGGCGTTCTTTTTCAAAGCCGTCCATTCTGTGAACAGTTTTTCAATCTTCTTTATTATATCTTGCTTGTGGCGCAGAGGAATTCTAGCCATATCCCAGAATTCCTCCACTTTCTCCACTGTTCTAGTAGCAGTTAACCTAACTGTCTCCTTCTGCTGCAAATGACAATGGAGGAAGTAGCTAAGGACCTGCTGTTTAGAAGGCAGCTTTGCTCCTGTAATCTTATCCTGAGTGGTTATCAAATACAACTTTCTTCTATATGATGCCATCTCCCACAGGAATGACCACTGAACACTTGGTGAACTGTTGTCCAAGTCAGTGTGCAATACTGTTCAATGTGATCAACTTCAGCAATATGCTTCTTCTTTCTTGAGAAAGCTTAACAGTTTTGCTGTATACTGTATGAGACAATGTTAATACATTTTCAGTGAAAGTTTAAACATAAGTACTATATAACCAGGCAACATTCAGAAATTACCTGGCTTCATTTTTAGTTTTTATTGATAGCTTTTATCAAGAATGAAACAAATCTAGTCATCAACAGCTAGCCATAATTTAATGGTAAAAATGTGACAATTTGGCCATTTATAAGAAATTTCAACCTCTGAGCTACCTCTACATTTTCATTTCTATGAAAAAGAAATAAACTTAGGGGGTCAGACTTCAGAAAGCACAACCTTTTAAAATAAGGACCACCCTAGTGTGTATGCATGTCTTTCAGTGTCGGCACGTTTGTCAGTTTGCGTGTGTCTGAATATGTGTTGACGTCTCTATGTCATAATTTCAGCGAGACAGCATTACAGCATTGCTTCTCTACAATCCAAATTATGGACCAGCATCTTTCAGTGCAGGTGCCTCCTATACACCGTTGAGATGATCTATGGCCTCCAAGCAGTCTTCCCTTGCACAGTCTAGAAGATAGTAGCCGAGTATTACAATAATTCTGAGTGGTATTTAAGTGAGATCAATGCTGTCTTTGGACGATTAGGAGTCCAAAAGCACTTCAGAGTCATTTCCCAATCCCTGGTGGAAGTCAAGAAAGCACTGCGAGAAGTATTCTGTCATCACTAGAGAAGAAATAAAAATGCTCTCCACATCATGTACAAATGCCATCAAACGACTGCAATGGCTAACGCTAAACGCTATTACCAAAAGCTGCTAATTACCACTCACTCCCCCCATAATTACTAATTAATAAGTGTGTAATCATTGTGTTAAACATCACTAGCATCCTGGCAAGCTGTTGCACTTAACGACCCAACACATATCATTCACAGGGCTTTTTAAGTGAATATTACTGCTGTACAACTGCAGGGATTGTATATTTCCTGAGTTAGTCCTCTCTTCCTCTATCTTGCTCACAATCTCTTTTATTTGAAACATCTATTTTATCAGGCTTTATGACTCCACCTTGTGTGAGTTCATAGCATGGGAAGCATTCATAGCATGGGAAGCATGAAGCATTTGCCACAGGAGAGTGTGTCCCCATTCACTTTTCCTGAGCTCCTGAGGTCTAAATATACAACAGGTTTCCACCGAGAAGTCAAAAGAAAAACATTATTTCCACACACACATACACACATTTGTCCACACAAACACACACACACAGATACACACATATAAACAGTGAGGTAAAAGGACTGCACATCCTGAAAGTACTGTATTTACTGTTTGTAAAACACAGTGCTGAGCCGCCGCTAAGGAGACTATAGTGTGCGGCGGGTCACTCTTTCCAGCACTCATTACGCTCCCATTCCCATCAGGATTCCCATCATGCATTTCAAATCCCTCTGAAAAGCCAGTGAGAGGGAAATGCATCTGGCTCTCTCAGCATACACCCAGCCCAGTCTGGATACAGTGGCTTCAACCAACTAGAGGATGCAGAGGCTCTAAAATAAGGGGATCACTGGGAAGAGTCCATGTTTACATGACTGCTGCTCTCAAGGACACAAAAATGAGTATGAGTACACCCTGTTTCCTTGCAGTGTGTTTCTTCCAACCTACGGGCCTACAGTTATAGGTTTCAAACAACCAGACTATAAATGGGTTAGCAGTATATGTATTTCTCTGCAGCCAATTGTTTCCAATAAGGTTTAGTTTTTAAAGCTTCAAAGACAAGTCTATGTGTAATGAGCGGTCCACACTAGACACAAACCTGTCCTCACTAAACAATCAAACTCGCATGGCACACAAGCGTTGTCTTCAACAACACATGCCATTCGCATGCCTCTATGTCCATCTCCATTTACACTTGGCTGCTGTTAAAATGCAAGCGTCTAAACCACAGGAGCATATGGATCCAGCACGTGCTTGGCATTCCGGAACAAATTTGGTTAACACTCGAATCGTTCAGCTGAAAGATCTCTAGGGGTTCATTCATTAATTAATTATTGTATTCCAAGCCCATTATTAAATTACTTTAGATTAAATGACTATGAGCAACACATATTTATGTTAATATAAACACACCTTTTGATATGACATTGTAAGAAATATATTATATTAATACAGCTACTAAGGATTCCTATTCAGTGACTCAATATCAAACATATTTTTTTCTATACTTGAAGTTGGTCCTTCAGTGGCATGTTTAATGTTAGTCTTTCCTCTTTACATTGAAAAAGGACTGGTTCTAAAATGACCACTTTCTCTACGAGCCAGAGACATCCACAGCTGGCGCACATCGCATGGTTGTCATTATCATGATTGCCTTGCACAATGCAGGGCGATGGCACGAGCACGGGAGCCTGCTGGCACTTGACAAAGTGCTCCTCCGTGCCAGCCAGACACTACTACCGCGCTGGGCTAATGAGACTCCACCACCACCACCACGCCACTCCTGGAGTCGACACACAGGCACATTCTCCACCTCGAGCTTTTCTGCGTCTTTCATCGCCATGACAGCAGGCTATTTATACACAAGGAAGTGGTTTGGATTGGCCGCCACCAGTCTAAGGTGGTATTAGCAAACTGCCATATTTGGAGCCACTTCTACAGCACAAATACATTTTGAAAAAAAATTGTGTAGAAATGACGTGGGCAGGGTTCCTCCATGTTCACCGCTTCCTGCTTTGCTAGGGTACCTCCACTGATGATTATTACTGAGGATAGATGTGCTCAGTGTTTTTTCCTCTGAATTTCACATTTATGAAATGACTGGAAGCCAAACTAACTGTAACACTGAGTCCTACATGGGTTCGTACCCTGCCTGTTACATGCTTAGTATGGAACAAACCCAGGCTGCGAGTCAGAATGCCACTTCTACCACTATTTAGTTCTATGTCCACACATCTCAGAGCGTTTCCCCTGAAAGTGCTGTTCATTCTTGTGTACAAATTTGGAAACTTTTAGTGGACCTGCCTGCATAGGTCCAGGAATGCTGAAACTACACTTTTTGTGCATCATTTCCACAGTGTTCTAGAGTGTGTTGCAGTTCTACAAGCCTGAGGTGTGCAAAAGAAATTCTGAGTTTGGACACATTAAAAGCTGCTTCTCTGGGTTCTAGCACCTCCTCGCCCCCTACCCCCTTCCTTTTAAAGCATAGTGAAAGCTCTGCAGAAAAAGTAAGAAGGACAATCAAGTGGAAAATGTTAAAGAACAAATTCCTTTTAAAACCAACCTGGGACCCAGCACCAGGCTAAATAATTGAAAATTTTAGAGCCTTTTGTGCTCCCAGGTTCAATTACGTGAACCTGTGCAGAGTGTTTGAGAAGCCTTTTATTCAAATGAACAAAACAGCTTTGCTTTATGTGTGCCGCACTAAAGGATTTTTTCGTGGGCAAGGTATCCATAAAAGTCCGACACAACAGACATTGTGGTTTAGTGCATAATAAAATCGTAACGTCAAATGTAAACGCTCATGAAAATTGCGTTCGCACACTCAGGAAAGCACACAGGAAACTGCAGTTTCATGACCAGGAAGTATCAAAGTGAAAGATTACTGACAAATGAACCATCATCAAAAGTCACAAGAGGTCTACAATTGGTGGAGTTGCATATTAAACTTCTCAAAGGAATGTTTGGGTACAAATAGAGTTTTCAATGAAGATCCATTAGGCCTGTTCCTTTAACATTTAAAAATATGGCACCAAAAAAAACTTCAGCATGATACTTCTAACAAGGAACTCAGGCCTGAGGCATTATAACAAAAGCCAGCCTATCAATTCACACTGTTGTGACATTAAAATGTGACAGCTTGAGTATAACTGAATATAAAACTAAACTTTACCTTTCAAATGAATTAAAAAATATATCACATGAGACTTTGTGCACAGGCTCAAACCTGCCATTCAGACATTTAAAGCAGAAGCGTACCCTGTAACTTACACTGTGGTTATGACATTTTAGTTTTTTGTCTAGACTTAATAGCCTGGATAGGACAGTAAAATGTGATCCAGTGATCAAATGATGAGCTCAACTTTATCAGTGCCCATGAGTGCTGTGTACAAAATACTTAAAGTGATAAGATCACTGTACTAGTACTATTAACATATTCATTTGGGGTATACCAAGGATTATGATTATTAACAGTAAATAGTGGTAACATTTGTTTATATTATACATGGCATTATTCTTTGCATGACTTACAAGCACTACAATAGAGAGACTTGAACTGACTCGACCCATTGTCTTGAAACCTCACAGCGGTTAAAGAGAACTAGCCAAGCTTGCCTGCAGCTCAGTATAGCTAGCATTGTACTGGAGGCCTGGCATTAGTGCTCTTATACACTCTCTCTCTCTCTCACACACACACACACACACACACACACACAGGCTAATCTGCCTCTCAGAATGGTAATCCCCATGTGAGGGGAGGTCTTTCTGACAGCGCCGCGCTCAACACTCCACAGAGATTCCTTCAAGGAACCTATCCACCACCCAGAGTGCCTGCTTCTTTCTCTCTCTCTCTCTCTCTCTCACACATACACACTCTATCACTCTCTCTCTCAGCATCCTCCTGCCACATCCCCTCGCAAGGATCACTGCAGCTAACAATACTAAGGGGAGCATACAATAATCCTAATTTGCGACTCCAAAGAGAGATAATCCACTGAGACACCTTTGGCAACGCACTGTGACCACCTCATCTAGTCGCCCCAAATCCTATCAAGCCTCCCATTTTTACCTGTCTGAGGCAGTGTAACAGGTTTAAGTGTGAGATTAACACACTTAAAAAAGTCTGTACAATCCTCCAGACCTAAAGGACATATAATAAATCTTTCATAACAGAGGGATTGTTTTGACTTTACACTCCAAATGACATTCACTGTGGTGACTATTAATTATTAATATGCCTAATAACATTCTTATGTGACTGCAGTTAAAAATTCATGCAGCTCATACAGCACAACAAATACATCAATCAACATATCAATTGTATGCCTCAAACATATCTGAGGCAAGGAGATGTTGAGCAGAGTATTAGAACCAACTGGAGGAGTGCCACTGATCTGTTTTCAGCACCATGGACAGTGTCATAGAAAAGGCCAAGTAGAGTGAAAACTTTTTTCAAACTGTTGTTCTCTTTTTGTGAATGGACCTGTGTAAACCAAAAGTCTGTCCCTTTCTAATATCTGTAAAACAATCTGATAGAACATAACATCAGTCAAATGGCAGTGAGACCTTAATCTGTCACCAACCTTTCCATCAGAAAAAACAAAGTCCTGTTTTAAATCCAAGATTACCCTTACTTAAACTTAGACATTACACTACCAATCTGATCTCATACTGACTCTCATCCACTTCTATGGACCACATCCAGAGACAAGTAGACAATTGCAGAAAAGAAGAGCAAAAATACCATTTGCTGCCATAAAATACATATTTCAGTAATTTCCATTAGATCAACTCATCAATTCAGTCAATTCGTCAAATTGATGCTTTATTTTAAAACTACACTTCTTAAAAAGGTCATATTAACAAACTTTTACTGTGGAACACAAATGTCCATCAAACATAAGTTCAGTAAAGCTGACCTGGTTGAACTTAGCAGAGGAAATACTTCAGATATGCATCACACTAAGTAACAGCCTATACCAACAAAAGTTTCAGATGCAATTTGAACATCACAATAACAGACATAGTTGTAGAACTTAACCACTAAAGTTTTCTGTCTAACAGTTTTTGTCCATTCCGCATTTTCTATAAATGTGCTACAAAAAAGTACAATATGATGATGCAACTTGTCTTACTTAAATTATGTTTAGTTAAGGAACAATAGAAAAACACTACAAACACAAATACTGCATGCAAATATTTAACCTTATACTGATGGCAATTTTTTTTCCCCAGATGTCCTCTCTAACACATTTATAACATTGGAAGTAGACATATCTAAGAATTGCCAATGACCAGTTGTCATGAAATTTGTTTTATCCTTCAACAGATGTAGATTAAACAAACAAACAAAAAAACAAGACTGAGCTCTAGTCCAGGTGTTCAGTCTTTGTATAATCAATCATGCTAAATGTCCTCAGCCCCAGGGCACATGTGCCCGCCCCACCACTGAACCACGGGGGGATAAGGGGTGGGCTGGGGCTGTCACTGTGAGATGATGCCCAGGTGAAAGGGGAGCCCTGTGCCCTGGGTCCCATCTGCTTGGTGCTGTGTCTGTTAGCCACAGTAATTCAAACCCAGCTAGTGGTCTCATATGTTTGTGACAGGGGACACTAGGCAGAGGTGATAATAATCCTGGGTTGCCAGGTGGGCTCTAACAAAGACACTAATGATAATGGAATGGACTTGGCTAGAAACGATAAAGCAATGCAACAGTACAACTCTGAGAACTCTGGGAATGTCTCTATTTACATGCACACCTGGAACATCTTTGTTTGCTGAGTGTGATAACAGACCAGTGTTACAAAAAAAAAGAAAGAAAGACAACATGGACAAATGCTCCTTTTTGTGACATGTATCTTGTTTACACCCAGCTCTGCTGCCCCTGTTTTTGTTTCATACTCCAGGGAAGCATCCACAATAAATCCTTGTCCTGATAACATGAATGGCTGTTTCTACCAGGGAACATGGCAGCCCTGCACCCTGCCCAGTCAGCAAGCGCCTCACATTTCAAAATGAAGATGGATGGTGGCACTTGAGTGTGTGTGTACGCATGCAAGTCCGTCCTGAGGTCATGCTAACTACTGTGCAAACCAGGACCCTGACCTTCAACCCATTAGGATGATTAGGATTCTGCTGAGAAACAGATTTGCCATCTACAAAACCCAACCAAGAAGAAATGTTGATAGAAATTGTGCTTGAGCTACATTTGAGGAAAATCACCATGAGGAAATTAAATCTACTTAAATACCATGCTTCTTCAGTATATAATCACTCTATGAAGTTGAATGACTGTTGAATGACTGTTGAATGACTATAATGACATTCAGTATTCCTTCATTCTCCAAATTAGAGAAACATAAAATAATCTATTTTCAGTCTTGTTGGTGCCAAATTAATCTATCAAAGACTAATATTTCACACCTCGATCATACTTTGTGGCAGGCCAACTGAACAAAAATCCGAGATAAGAAAAAGGTGACAAGTACACCGCAGGGCCACCAGCACCTGTCAATCATCTTGTTTTCCTGCCAGTGCGCCATCTGAGAAAAACGGTAAATGTTCCATGTAACAGTCCGTTATTCATGAGCGGACACCAACGCATCAGTTGGTACACAAACGGGTCTTTAACAATATCTACATCTAGCAAATATAACAGCAGATGGTTATGATAAATAATGAATGGCACTAAGGAGGTGGAGGTAGACTTACCATATTGACTTCAGACACCATGTCTATACTCGCCACGTCTATACTCATTCCAACTGCCACCGGCGCTCCTAAAATAAGCATGGCATGTATGTTTTGAATACGTTGACATGTCTTACAACGTAGGAAAAATAACGTTTTAAGTTTCATAAAGTGAAGACAGCATGAAAGGGCCCCCAAAATGTGACCACGGGCTACATACCTCCAAAGTCTGGGCGAAGGCGAATGTCATATCCTTTTAGGAGTTTGTCCACTGTTTCTTTGACAAAAGACATGTTACCGGGCTCGTTTGCGCTGAAAAGGAAGAAAAAAGAGGGTTACCCCAATTTCCTCACAACATCAATATCTTCCACGCACACCCGCTTATCATAAATACTCACCTCTGTGCACAACACATCACTGCCACAATGACCGGTACCGAGAGAACACCAAACAGCTTTCGTTTCTTTAATCCAAACATTCCTTATTATATTCTTTTAAGGAATTGAGTGACTAAAACGGAGGTTGTTAGGGTTTTCCGGCATAAACCAACGGGTTGTTACAGGTTATTCCATCCGTAGTCCTTTGCTAAGAAGTCGTTGGAGACTCCTGTGACGGCTGGTTACAAGGAAATATTCTGCTGCAATCCGCGTTTTCTCTCACTCCTGGGGAAGCAGACTGTTATTTGGAGGCGCATTTGGTAAAGACCATGCATTTTGTTAAAGACATGACCAGCGGTAGCACTAGAAGAGTCAGAGGTTGATTCTAAGCCAGATATCCATCCTTAGATTTTGACGTCCGCTGCTCTACAATCCCCACACCCTCCGCCAACTGTCTTACGTTCAAGCTTTGTTTTGGTCTTGATTCAGCACATAAGACACGGGTTGCTGTGGTAGTAGACGCGTAATACGCACGGTTTGGAATGACCATCTTCTGTTTTCAAATATTCATGTTGTCACAGGCGTTGCATCACTTTGACTAGATTGTGATCATGAGAGTTATTTTGAAAACCGGCAGTCGTCTGACAGAAAGTGCAGTGACAAATGCGTTGCGATGACGTTGTGAAGAGTTACTATTGGAATGGCAATCGTAGCGTTAAGTGTACTATAAGCATTGCACTCACGTGATGCCCAGACAGCAAGATAAAGTAGAAGTTTGTTTTGTTGATTGATTTGTTGCTGTGCAAACAATGGCTTCTAGTAGGTAGCCTGTGCATAATGGTGTTTGTGAGAGTGTGTTTAACAAATTGAAATTTATTTGAAATTATTTCATTCACTACACATTATATGGTAGCCTATACATACACTATGGAGAGATATTTTTGATTTGGTTAATGTGTTTCAGACCAATTCAAAACTCTTTATGCCGTTATCTTTTCAGTCTCTTTCATTCTCTCCTTCACTCTTTGTCTCTCTTTCTTTCTTTTTCCCTCCAAGAAGGTTGAGATCTGTCTGCATGAAATAGCTCATCTTTGGCCGCTCATTACTACACACACACACTGTACACACCAACACACTCAACATTTTACCCACTTTCACACACACACACACACACACACACACACATACACACACACATACACACACACACACACACACACACAGGGATGGATTACTGCACGGGCCTACCGGGCCCAGGCCCAGGGGCCCAAGGGGTCAGGGGGGCCTGAAGCCCAAGCCATTGCATGGAATCATTGCCTCAATATCAACACATCAGGATGTAGGCTATGAATCTGATTGAATTCAAGTACAGTATTGGTCATCCCCAAAATGCACCAGAATACAGAAACATCACATCAAACAAATTAAAAAATGTCTGGGGGGGGGGGGGACGACCCCCCACATATATGCAACAATTAGTGGGGGGCCTTAATACATCTGGGCCCAGGGGCCCGAAAGTTCATAATTCGTCCATGCACACACACACACACACACAGCCACCCAACCAAACCACAAGCACACACACACACACACACACACATACAGAGCATCTAATAACGTTAAACAGATCCTAATGGCACACAGGGAGAAAAATACCTCTCCCCTAATGATGCCTTTCTTGATGAAACCAATCTGAAGTATTACATGTCCTCACCTCCTCTCTCCATCAATGGATATTAAGTCCTTTTAAGTAGGCCTCCAGACAATCTTATAATCCATAATCAGATTCTCTAAGCGCATGGACAGGCGGATGGAGATTAAGCATTGTTGAAATGGCTGATCCCAAACTTAACACAGAGCTAATCAAACAATCTTGTTAAGTTGATCTATTTTGATTTGAATGAACCTCTCTGGGAGGGTGGGAGTGCGGTGGGACTGACAGAGGTTGGTTGTGTGGGGAGTGGGGTCATGGTTTGGGAGAATGGCCACCTTAAGCCCTCTTCCTCCATTAGTTTCCTAGATGGCGTTAGGATGCCTACGCGTGGTTTCTCGCCCTAATGGCTTTACCACCAGACTCCGGATAGATTGTGCCGCGGGTCGGGTTCCCAACACAGCAATAGAGAGTCATTTCAGAGATGTGAGCAGGTGCAATTGAATGCAGACGTTGCAGAGAGCATTCTCTCTCTCCCTCCTCACAGGAGTAAAAGCTTTCTGGAAATGTCATTACACAGACAACTTCTTTTGTTATTGCAGAGGGAATATCCATTTCAACAGCAAATCTCTGCCCACAAATTCCAGGTGAGACCATTACTTCTGAATGAAAGATTCTCAGTGATTGTACTACAGTATACATTGTAGTGAACTCCATTTTAGAAATAGCACTTGTCTTTATGCAAGTCTTACTTTCAGGCTATTGAAATATTGAAATATATGTGTCAGACGGGTCAAAAATAAAATAAAATAATTTATTTGAGTATATTGTTCAAAAGTGGTGTTAAAAATAGTGGAAATAGAATTGGCTACTGCCAACAAATATTGTTACGGTGCCTTAAAGGTGTGTATGTGATTATGATCACATACACTTTTTGTCAAATTCAGTAAATTGTTCCTCAAGGTCTTCCAGCTGTCTGTTTGGTGTTTGAACCCTCATACACAGTTCTGGCTTTCTGAATGAGAAACAAACATATGGGCTCAGTTCAAGCCATTCAACCAGTTCCAACCAACCAACACATGTGCTACAGGTGCATGGAAAGATAAGTGTGTCATTTGATTGGCTGTTGATTTCAAATAAAATATCTTTCACAAACCTGAAAACAAATCTCACCTTTAATGAGAAACTGAGCGTGTGTGAACAGCTTGGGATATTCTCTAAGTAGTCCTTACTCACACACACCTACACACTGTCATGGAACCCTAGTTGCAAAGATTAACCATCTGTAGACACTCTCCTGTGTGTAGGCTGACAGAAGTATATCTTGCCACGGACTCCACTGACGAGCTAAAATTGCCAAGAGAGTTCCTCTTCTTTTTCTCTCTCCAAATTAATCATTAAGGGAAAAAAAACACTAAACCATGAGTCTCTCGGCAAGGCCATATCTTGCACATGTGCTTTATGTATTTAATAGTTGGTGATGTTAATGGTTTATGATGGTCTTACTTTTTGCTCGTAGATTTTTGGGATAGCTATACAGCTTTTTTTTTTTACTCAGTTCTCATTATTTTCTCATTATAGTCTCACATGTTTTTAATATCTCTCGAGAGGATTTCTGAAGAGTGCTATCGGTGCTCATTTCTCCTACCTGGGGGGTAACGTATACGTTCAACATGACAGATATAAAATGAAGACCTGGCCAAGCCATCTGATGTTGAAAAGATTTCACCTTTCATTTATATCAGGTTTTAATGACTGCAGTTATTTCCCCAGTTTAGATGGAGACAGATAAAAATTGAGGTGGAGCTGAGGGACTGGTGTATGGTACAAATTGTGTTTAGCTGAAGTTGGTTAGGATGGTCCAATGCATTTTAGATTGAAAACAAAAACCGTAGAGAGAACCTCTCATCTTGCACACTGAGAAAAACAGGATGATGCCATAACACATGCAGTGAATTGTATTGGTGACACATATTGCTGATGAAAACAGCAGACACACCAAGATGGACATCAGCTCCTTACCTTGTGTCATAGATTGCAAAGAGCTTTTTGTTCCCATCAACTGCATTCCTGAAAAACAAAGAAAAAGGAGATTAAAAATCACAGAGATGACAAATTGCCATATAGTTCAACTTTATACACTTAATCAACTTGAGATGTAGATATTTCAAATAACTAACCAAACTGTGACATATACACACTATGTATTAAGGGTTTATAAGGGCTTTATAAACATGTAACCTACAAATAGCAGCGATCCCTGTAATGCTTGCTTTAGCCTCAATAGCCAGTGAATGCCTAATGAACACCTATTTATTAGCTACAGAGGCTTAAATAGACATACTAAGAGTAAGACCTAGTGAAGTTATTTGTTGTCTACTTACAAACATGGAAATACATGACTGTACTGTTTGGTTGATTTTGTGATAAATACAAATGCATCATTGAACCGAATTTACAGGACACAGGTGCTTCAGCTTTGAACCATGGAAGGCACATCTGTTTCCTTCCTAACTCTCCAGAGTGGAGGCCAATAAAGTCAATAAGCATGCGGCAGAGCCTCTACAAAAGCTACCCAGACCACACTTTAAGTGCAATGGAAAAATAAACTCAAATGATCTACTCCGCAAAACTAGAAAAACAGCACAGGGACACATTTCAAAGATGTGGTGCCGATTTTTAATCAACAATAGCATACTGCACGCCTTTGGTCATTGGGTCCTGGGTAAAATTTAGATCAATGTCTCTGTTGTGGCTCACTTCAAAATAGTTTGGATTTCCAGGGATTGTTTTCTTTCTTTATCGAAATCCACCGATCTTTTATTAATCCTCTGATAGTTTGCGGGTCCAGGGAACAGAGCTAGTACACTTACGAATTATCTCTGCTATTGCTCAGCCTTTCCGGGTAGGCTACATCAAAAAGCAATCATGAATGAATGTAGTGTGTTTGCCAATCTCGCGAACTCATTTTAAATAGCTCCCTAAGACGAAATAAAAAAGTTTTTCAATAAACACATCATGTATAAAACGCATAAAGTCTGCGAGACGGTGTTGAGAACACGAGTTCGTATTTCACTCTCTCATCATTGCACACATAATGCTACCAGAAAAAAATGGGTCTACAGTTCCCTCTTATGGCAGCCCTCATAACTACGCATCCCGGTGGTTCCCTTTACAGAGCACGCAGACAATCAGCGCTGTTGGCCCTTTCCCATAGAGATAATACTTTTAAACTTCATATCAGTCAAATGTTACGCAAGAGGGCTAGACTAGGCTACTTGATTTCCTGGTCGGGTGTTGGAGTAAGGATATACTCTGCTTCAAAAAACATTATTTGAAACAGAGAAGCCCTTGTTCTGGAGGAGCTGAGGCTTTATAAGTGACGCACAGTTGTCCTTTGAATGTCGGAAGTTCGTTGATTCGCTCTATACCAAAAACATCAAGCCAAAAGGCTCACGAGGCAGTTAGTTTATTATTACAGTGTCATTAAACCATGGACAGCAAAACACCGGTGTTCAAACCAGTCAGGGCTGATGACATTTCGTAACTGAATGGAGCGAAAGATAGCCAAGTAAGCAAAAATGTTGAGAAATTCGTGTGGCTATCCAAAATTGTGTCGTGCCTAAGCGCGCAGGGCAGTGCATTTTATTTCAAGAGTAGCCACATCTTGCGGTTTGCCCACCTTTCGTCTTATTTCGTAGGCGTGCGATTATGGTGCGATACTGGAGAGATGTCCCTATACTTTGGGGCCAAATATTCAGCATTACATTCAAAATGACAGTTCGGCGGTAAGAATAGAAACGGACAGTGGAGAACAGAAAGTGGAGTCGTGTTGTGGTGCAGAACACCGTTGCGATGTTGAACAGTGTGCAATAGTCAGAGAATAGTGTAGCATATAAAGGAAAAGTGTCGGTCTGATGAAAAGGGCGGGCAATTTTTTAGGCTCGCGCGTAAGTGATATGGATCTAATGGAATCAGGAGGTTCACGATTTTAGGTGGTTACACTGTAATTTACACTGATATCTAACGAGATGGTGAGGTTTTCTGGAATGCGAAGTCCAGCGCTCGGTGTTTGCCTGCGGTGACTGCTCAGTCATTCACTCGTAAAAAGAGGACAGAACAATGCGAGGGTTATACAGTCAGTTCTTGAGCGAGGCAGGATATTTCTAAAGAAGAAACAATGCGTTGCTTCGCTGTTGCACAGTGAATATTGCGGGGTTTGATCATCACTTTCAGGGGAATTTTGCACGGACACATCACTCATCCAACGCACTATTCAGGTATTTTTTTTATTATGTTTCTTTGAAATTAGATATCTAATGCATGGTGCAAAACGATGTACTCTAGTCCGCTCCAGGGCTCGGTGTACAAAGCCCTTTCTGAGAGGAAAGCTTTTCGCCTGAGGTTCCTGAAACGGGTAGCCTGTACCCTATTGTAACCATAAACAGCATTTCAGCGAAACAGTTGGCTCTCACTCTCAGCGTTTTGGGTTTGCCCATTGCTTTGATCAACAAATTTGCCCAATGCCACGAATGTCTTGGACAAGAACCACGTTTCTTCTCCAGTGTGAATGTCTGGATAAGTAGATATTAACTATAAGAGTGCCTAAGATTTGATAGATGCTCTTGGAATTCTGTACTTTTTTGGAGATTATTCCTTCAGCACCATATGTAAAAGTGTATACGTTTAGGAGGCTTTCATTGTATGAATACTGTTATTAGAAACGGCAATATAATTATTATGATTATTATTATTATTATTGTTGTTGTTTTTGATATTATCCCCACAAGCTCTGTTAATCACTGCCTGTCTACTGTGGCGTTCATATTCAAATTTGAGACCGCGGCCAAGCCCTACATTTTCTACTGATTCATATCTGATTATGAAAGTGAGATACTGAGCTCAAAGTCGGTTACACAGCTGCGGGACATTGCTTAAGGCTCTCAGACTCGGTGCAATCTTCATTTATCACAGGAATGGGCAATGGAATACGTTGCAGCTCCAACATGAGAAGTCTATGGATCGGTGTCGTGCTTGGGTGTCTCCTATGTCGTTTGAGGTAAGCCTCAGAGTTGGGATCAGTGGGCATATTGTTTAGCCCTTCACTTGCAATGGCCTTTTGTCAAATATAAGAATAGAAATCAGTAAAGGTAAAACATATCAAAGGCACCATTTGTGTTTAGATTTGTGTTTAGATTGTTACAAACGTTTTAAGATTGTTACATAACGTTTTAAGTGAATGTCAACAATGTTTCTATCTCATTTTATTCTCACATCAATGTCTCCTCTCAGTTTTTCTCAGACAGCAACAACAGCAACACCCAAGGAGGCAGAGCTGAATGATAACATTACTATATTCACCCGAATATTAGATGGGTTACTGGATGGCTACGACAACAGACTCCGTCCTGGGCTGGGAGGTACAACCCACATCATCACAAGCATGCATTTGTCCTAAAAGCCTACTTCTGCAGCTTAGCCTATTTCTTGGACCAGTCCATTTAGACACCACAGGTTATCTCAGATGTTAATTTAGCAAAATTGTCATGTTTCTTTATGTCTTAAATGTATAGCACTAATGCCAGTGTTGTATTGGAAATGGAACTGGAATTTTGCAGGCTTGTGCAAAATTCCAGAATTTAATTGAAAATGCCACTTTAATTCCAATTCAATTCTTGAATTTCAATTGAGGTAGCAAACAGGAATTGTGCACAACCCTGGTATAAATGTAGCATAGAAATCTAGAGAGCTGATTCTCTGCATCTCAGCTGCAACTGATGGGCATGATGTTCAGAAATCTGTCATGTAGAGATGCGTAGCTGTTTCAAGAAAAAAAGATTGCAAGGAGGCTCAGTATTCATTTGATTTAGATGTGTTCAGTGAACAAAGATCAGAGCAAGTGTGAGATCTTCGGCGTGAATCAACAGCGCAGTTGAATTAGAGTGTTTCAGGAATCTGTTCATGGCTCTCGACCTTGAGAGTGCTACGGCTCTTTTCTGAGCGTGCAAGTGCATTGTTCTGAGCAGAAGAAGGCAGGTGGTGCGCAGGAGAAACTGTCTTGGCCTATTCACACCCAAAGAACAAGAGAGAGAATAATAGAGAGAAAGAAAAAAAGAAAGAAAGAAAGAGTGTGAGAGAGAGAGATCACTTCTCTGACTCACAGGACATAGGAAGTTTTGAGAAAAGTACTTTTTCTGAAAACTCAAAAGTGAATATTTGTTGTATTTTCCAAATGGCAAACTAGAGAATTTTTTACCTCAGCCATTTTCTATGACACCTCTTTTTATGTAAACTCCCGTAGAGATGGTGACCGAGATCAAGACAAATATTTTTGTCACAAGCTTTGGTCCAGTGTCGGACACGGAGATGGTAAGCCTTTGCCCGCCCCCTTACAGATACACACACACACACACACACACACACACACACACACACACACACACACACACACACACTCACACGCACACACACACCATGCCACAAATTTCTGTTTTTATCAAAATGTCTTACATCAGTTGTACTTCTTCTTTAAATCTATAATTTTAACTTGCTTCAGTCCTGATTGCATTTCATGCAGTAACGTAGACTGGATAATGTGACCATATAATGTAATAGCATGCTACAGATTCCCCTACGGCTGGCTTTGAGATGAGGTCTCTATCCCCATTTGAACTTCATAGAGAAGGGTCAAGATCCACTCAATGGAGCAGCACTAAATACTCATTGAAATCAGCAACAGCAGCACTAAAATAATTGCTCAAGCAGTTTCAAACTGGAGTTTCAAACTGGATGCAACCCTACTACTACTACTACTACTACTACTATTATTATTATTATTATTATTATTTTTATTATTATTATTATTATTATTATTACAGTAGTTGCACAGTAGGGAGTCAATTGTTCACTATAATTCAGTTATTCAGTCAAAATGTGTTACTTTTCAGAATACGTGCATATGCTGTGCACATTCTGGTGTACGTGCATCCAGGCATCTGGTGTTCTTGGTGATCTAATGATGTTGTTTTCCTGTGCAGGAGTACACTATTGATGTGTTTTTCCGCCAAAGCTGGAAGGATGAGCGTTTGCGTTTCAAAGGACCAATGGACATTCTGCCTCTCAACAACCTGCTGGCTAGCAACATCTGGACACCCGACACTTTCTTCCTGAATGGCAAGAAGTCTGTTGCCCACAACATGACCACCCCCAACAAGCTGCTACGCTTAAAAGAGGATGGCACCTTGCTCTACACCATGAGGTGAGTGATCTTCAACAATTTCAATAAAAGAATGCCTTTCAACAACATGCAATTCTGAAATTCCATGTTACTGTATATTAGATGGACCAAGAGGTTTAAAGTGAAAAGGTTAAAGAGATTTATTTTTTTGCGAATTTGCTTCCAAGACCTGCATTCCGAACATCAAGACCAGCACAGGCTTCCTAATTTTTGTAATTTTGCATGTTGTATGGTACAAAGAGGTCATATATTCTGTTTGAGTTCCATCACATAGTGAATAGCATGGGTGGGTTCATCTGGAATTTATCTTCCCCTCATATGATCAACAAAATGAATTTGATGGTGTTACATAACTACCTAGCTACAGAACTATAGCTTAAATTTTCCTAAAACATGGCATACTGTTTAAGAGGCCCTGCAAATGCGCCTCACACATGATAAAGCACTTTTTTAGCTTTTGATAAACATGTAGGTTTACTACTGGATCATGTAAGCCCATTCTGAAGTCTATTATCGCTGTGCTACATTATGAGGTCAGCACAAGCGCATCACCATTCTGCTTGGCTGAGTCGTTCACTCCGAACTACACCGCAAGCTGCACACGAGCCAAGAAGACATCAATGGGCATTCATGTTTCTTCATGAGATCTGCCTATATATCTCCTCTGCTTTCCCTCTGTGCTGTCACCCCCACACACACACACACACACATACACACACACACACAATCTGCAACAGACTGAAGCAAGTCTGGCTTTCATCTTTGCATACAGTGCGGCTGATAACAGGCTTCATATAGAATAAAGAATCACAGAAAGCACGGTGGGGTTAGCGGCTGTAACGAGTGTAGCTCAGCGGAGAGTAGAGGACCAGCGCAGCATGAAGGCGGCCTCCTCCTGGGCTCCAGTAAGGGGCCCGCTCCCCCCAGCCGTGCCCAGCCGCTGGGCCTAGAGGAGGGGGGCCCGCTCTGCCTCTCCTCCCTGCCGTACATATGGGTCACGGGGACTTGAAAGTGGGGAATCCTGGCTCTGACCCAGTCTCCGGGAAGACAGACTACTAAAAGGACATGTCCTATCACATAGAGAGCCAGCATGTTTTTTTTTTCTTTTTTTGGCTTCCTGCTCTCTTTTCTCTTTTTTTCTCTCTCTATCTCCCTCTCTCTTGTTTGCACTCTCCCCTTCTTCATCTCTCTCTCTCTCGCTCTCTCTTTTTTCTCTCCATGGACTGTTTGCTCCATTAACCTCACTAGTGCAGAGCAAGACACACACACACACACACACTTACAGAGACACACAGCAAGTCTTCCCCGGTTTCCTGCGTACTTTCCTTCAGGCTCACTAACTGTACTGCCTATGGCCCCCTGTGCACTGCAGTTTTAAGGTCAAGCTTCACAGAAGCCATAGCAAAGCATGTAATTAAAGTACCTGTAGTTTTCTATTGACACTCCGGCAATACACAACTCAGATAGTATTTTGTTGATGATTGTTCCGTTTTGATCATGTAGAAAAAGTGATACATTTGTCTTCCTTAATAAGGGGATTAGCGATTCTAAACCAACACAAATACACAAACCATTTCAAGTGGATTAGTGACTTAACTCCCCTTGGCCCCTATGCTTAACACCACAGGTCAATAATCTTATTATACGTTTTTTTCCCTAATAGGCAAGGTTAGGGCAGAGAGCATCTAGTGCTACTGTGCTGACCAATGGTGTTTTAACCTATGATGGTCAGCCCCAGGCACTGAGTCATTAGCAGGTCAAGCATAACTTATGGAAGCGGAGTAAGAGCAACGTTACAGCAATATCATTAGCATTGAGAAGTGGAAGGATGCTCAATGGAGCCCGAGTCCTGAAGTCACAGTTATGCATTAGTCAAGTGGGATCTTGTGAGTGGACATGCTGTGTAGAGGATTGATCATGTGCAAACTTGCTACAATATCAGTTTATTAGCCAAGCAATGGGGAAAGTATGTTTTCATAGCTTGCACACATTTTTGTGCATATTAATGTTCCGTGGCCATACATAAAATCAATTACTTTGCAGAATCATTTGTTTTTTGTTTTTCGTGGAAAGATGAATACTGTGTTTGTAGGCTATGTCAGTAGAAAGAGTGCTGTAAGACGTATTGTGCTTGTGCGACTACCCATTGAAGAAGACCACTGGTCTCTGAACATAGAACTGAAGAACTCCCACACTCACTTGTTTGACTTGTAGCATTAACTTGAACATAAACAACATTTCTGTCCGCAGACCTAGATATCTTGATAAAGGTCTGCGGACCAAAACGTTTATAATCGAATTAATACTGCAAGAGAAACAGTCAGTGTGCGGAATATTTTCAGTTCAGTGCTACTTCATAGTGCACCATCAGATCTAGTTCTGGGAAGTAGATCTTGCATGAAATATTTATTCAGAATAAGAGCAAATGTTTCCGGGGCGGACCTGTTGGATAAGTGGAATCGATTTTTGATAAAACGCTCTGCAGCGAGCGAGGCTTTGGTAACGTCGTATTTCCTAACATAACAGGGTCATTAAAGCTTGTTTTCCTACAGACCTCTAATGCTCTGTGGCCAGTGGGAAAGAGATTAGCCAGAAACTGTATATGTGCAGCACTCTCTGTTAAACAGAGAGAGAGGAAGAGAGAGAGAGGGGGGGAGGGAGTGAGAGAGGGAGAGAGAGCACAGCACCTCTATGCCACAAAACCAGGACATAATGGTTTCAACTCCCACGCTCCAAACCTGGAGCAGTATCAAAGCGCTCCGCAGGAGCTTCAAAGGAGGTTATAAATTCATATAAAAGAATAGACAGAATTAACGAGGCCAAGTATTATTATCTGTGAGTGTGCACACATTATATGAAATGATATGTGTGGGCAGACCTATGGCTGCCTATGGGGAATTCCAGACAATATATTTTACCAAGGGTTATATCCACACATGCTGTACCTACACATTGTCTACTTCGTAGAGAAAATAAGGCCAAATGTAACATAGAAAATGACAGAAAGTAACTGCTGTGTTCAAAGGTAGGTAAACAGGAGGTAATAGTAATTCTAAAGTTGCACACACGTTTAATGTAAAGCCAGGATTTTTTGGCAACATGTACCTCATCAGCTGTACAAGCAAGGTACTTTTAAGGGAATATTCACAGAATGTTCAGCATGTCATGCAAGGATGACCACGTAGTCCAAAGAGGCTTTATACAGCAGATTCTATATAGCATATTTGAATGAATGTATTACTTAACTCAATATCTGAGCATGTAAACATGCACAGTACAGTGATATGGACGCACTGTTATCAGGGCAGACATTTGGTGCAGTCAGTCAGGCATGAAACTAGTTGCATAATCCCTCTTTTCAAACTATGAACAAACTTATCCTTGAGATGCTGAAATCCCAGCGCTCTCTTTATCACAGTGTAGAATGTTCCCTATTCAACACAGCGCAGAGGTGTGATCGCCAGCCGACAAATACACACAGCATGCAGCCTGCAGTCACGAAGCAGAGACAGGAACTCGGTTCTTTGTGTGTGTGTGTATATGTATGAGAGAGAGTGTGTGTATGTGTCTGTGTCCATATGTGTGTGTGACTGTGTGTGTGTGTGTGTGTGTGAGTGATGCGCGGCAGAGTCAAACTCTCATCAGCCTCTGCTAATTGAAGCCATTCACACACAACTTCCTGTGTGGGCGCCAGACGATGATATCACTTCCACCAAAAAGGCCCTTTGTGAGCAGGCCTACAGTAAGCCGCGGCCGTACCTCTGAAAGGGATAAAGTTCATGCTCTTCCTCACAAAGGCCTTAGTAATGACATACTCCCTCACTAGGTATTGATCTTGAAATGTACATCGATTTCAAGGCAGACTCACATCCCAGACCATGTAAACATTGATTGTGCAATCTGCAGAGGCAAATGACAATTAAGAGGGGTTTCTTCAGAGAATAAATTAAGAAAGATAAGTTTAAGGGAACCTATAACCGTTGGCTGGAAGAGAGTCAAATTCTTGCAGAGACGAATGCAAGAAATGTGCACAGTGGACACACAATAATCACTGTCTCATAGCACAAAAGGGATAATCTTGACTGGGTTCTTTCCTATACCCGTTAAACCACAATTAGTTTGCACGACGACAGTGGTAATTATTGCTTCAGCTCATTCTCTAAGCCCAGTGACATCTTGGGGAGGGAAAATGGCGCTATTCTATTTTAGATCTGCAGTCACTTCTGCTCCATTTGATGGGAGTATCTCTTACAGGCTGCTCAGAAAAAGAATATGTTTTGCTGTAACCTACATCTGTCAGAGCTGGCACCCCCAGCCCCTGGCTCTCAATCACATGCCCTGTTTATCAGTGCCACTGGAATGGTGGCCTCTTGGGCCCTTAAGGCTGCAGTAACATCTTAGTCCCCTAGAGGGAGACATAAAACAGCAAATGTTCTCTGCTCCAAGCAGAGACCAGTCAAAACTTACAGCCTCACACACTAACAGTTTAACAAATAGTTCCGGGCGCTCCTTAACTAGTGTACTAGTTTGGCTGATGGCATGGTTTCCATCACATTATGGTTATCATTATTGTATTTAACAGATGCTTTTGTCCAAAGTGACTTACAGAATAACACCATAAGGTCACAAGCATTGCACAGCAATTTAGTCATTACCACTTCCTCAACCCTTCCATTTTATATATATTAAATTACGTTCATAGTGTTTATTCAGCTTGTCATTTACAGTACAAAGCAGGGTTGCAGGTTTGGAATATTTCAATGTGATTAGTGATAGAGCTTATTATTTACTCATTAATTTCTCACATTTTAATTGTCAAATAGATCCCATCCCTAGGGTATTGTTGGTGTGTGTTGAATGGTTGGGTTTATAAGGTTTGCCAAGATTTGTGCAGTAATTTCCCAATCAAACCAAGCCAACCAATCCAAACCAAGAGTCTGCATGTATGTAATGTTTATGTGTTTACTCTGGCATCAGCAGCCCTTGATGTGAAATGTTTCCGTGTGGATAGGTGTATACAAATGTGCCTGTGTGGGAGTCTCTGTGGGTGTTTTGTATTTGGGTCTGTTTTGTATGTGTGGGTCCTGGCGTGGGTGTATAATCCAATTTCGACGGGGAAGGGTGCCTCTTTGCTGCATTTCCTCTCCGTGCCACACGGGGACGATATTGCTCCACAAATCACTGCTCACTGCTGCCTGACATGGCTGAAAGCCCAGCACTGTTTAATTTACATGGATGGGTTCCCTTGCTCTCTGAGGAGGGATTAATCTGTTTATATGATGAGGATGACTGTTGATGTTGATGTTTATGGTAACGAAGAACATTGTATTTGTGTTTATTTCAAAGCTGTGTCCAAATCTGAATTTGTCGTCAGTCAATATGGCTATACTGATGTGGCAGTAGGCCTATATGATGATGATGATGATGATGACCATAACGCAGTATGTTGACAGTATGTTGCACATAATTGTCAATGTTGATTCCTGCAGGTTGACCATAGCAGCTGAGTGCCCCATGCAGCTGGAGGATTTTCCTATGGATGCCCATGCCTGTCCACTCAAGTTTGGAAGCTGTGAGTCTCTGTCGGTCACATCTGTAAAGTAGTCACTGACTCATGTCAGTGTGTTTACAAAATACTTCACAGTGACAACTCAGCAACAACAAAGCCCATTGTTCTGCCTGTGAGTCAGGTTTTTGTTCCCCTTCCAAAATAGATGGTACCTATATAGACAAACAAGCATTAGCACTAGTTTCAACACTAACTCTAATAGTCTCGATGGTGCTGAAATGTCTGCCCGTCGGCGCATATCATTTGGAATTGATGCGTTGTCCCTGGTAACCATGCAAAGGGAGGGGATATCAGGGCAGACGAGGTGATGCTCCGACAGGAACAGCAACAAATGCTCATGGATTATGTTATACTGTATGATCACTCTCAGTTAACCGGTAACCACACACTTAACCCATTTATATATATTTTGAAGGGTACAGTACAGTGTGCTGAAAAAGTTAATCACTGACTTGGAGTCTCCAATAGCAGACTACAATCAGTATTCCATTTGGGCCTCGTCAGGTCTGGGATCTGCTCTTTGAAGGAGAGCTTTCTAATGTGTGCAGGGGACGCATGATCAGTGTTTTACCTTCTATTATGAAAAACTTACAAAATCATAGTTATTGGATTAGGAAGACATATTCTGTGCTTTTGGTCTAGGTTCCTAATAGATTCTAGGGGCCCAGATGAATAGTGCAGTGGGGAAATATGCTCCCTCTGATGTCCCTCTGTACAGGTTACACTGAGGGCAGACACGTTTGGACTGATAAGCCGCACATAATTATATCATCACTCAAAATGACAGACAGTGACGGAGGATAAGAGAAGAAGAGAGGATGAGAGAGGAGGACTGTTGAAGAGAAAGAGAGAGAGAGAAAAGATAGAAAGAGAATGGGAGACCTTCATTTAACATGTTTGTGTATATTTTCAGGGATACAATAAAAGTGTGAACACAAGAGAGAAAAAGAGTTCTCCTAGTTTCCACCCCTCTGCTCAACACTCTCACATACTTCTGAATATTTTGCATTAAAATATCTGAAGTTGTCTGAGTGGAGATGTACTCATAGCCTCAGGTATTACCCATATCTTTCAGCACCACTACAGTTTCTCTGCAGACCAGTTCAGTTGTGTGGTTGTCTCATACACCCATCTGGCTCCCGACACCCTCACTGGGTGCCTCCCCGCCTGGGTCGCAAAAGGAGGTTAAGGCCGACATCCAAGCGTGCGGACGGCTGGCCGGCGCACTCCGTAGGGCCTATCACGAGGCCTCCTGGCGCAGATCAGGATTAAGATTAGCACCTGCAAGACGTGTTCCGGCACACCGAAGAGGCGAGGGGCGTTATTCAGGGATAGGATTACGAGCGGACATTTCTGCCCCTTACACTCTGACCCTGCTTCCTTCACCACACGTGTCGTGTCAGAGGATGAGGCACACAGAACGAGAGCAGAGCTTTGCGTCTGGAGTGCTATTCTATTCTGAGATTTGGCTACTCTTTTCAGGCCAAGTCTGCTCAGGAGATTACCTTAAAGACTTGACTGTAGGGATCCTGGGGTGGAGGGGGGTGGGGTAGATGTTGGTGAAGGGAAAGCCCTGTGTGGGGTTCCCTGGCTGTCTGAGCTACAATCTCAGCAGGACTGTCCAGCACACAGTGTCAGAGGCTAACTGTCCAGCAAGCACAGGCCAACATTAACCTGGGGCAGCCACACTCAAGCCAGATAGGTTTATGTCTGGAGTGTTTAATCTTTTCCCCAGATTGAGCTGCAGTCTGACTTATAATCTAAAGAATATCTGTTCAAACTAATTAAGGTTTTCAGACCTGTTATAGTTTCACAATGTTATATGCAGTATGGTTTCATTAAACTGACATCTTAGACAATATAAGTGGTGAAGGAGCTTGGATTGTTTATTCTTGATAGTGAGTCCAGTCATATTAACCCAGGCAGATGTAGATAGATTGAAGATTAGGAAGCTAACCTTTCATGACCATATGCAAAAGGCTAGTGCTATAGAGTGGTATATCAACAAGCCATAGTTTCCATTATAGATTCAGTCTTGATCTTGACAGATGTGGGGCGATGCTTCTTTTTCATCACTGAACTGAAAATCCCTCCTGGGCTGAGCAAAGGTATCCTCAAGAATGTCAGCAGTGGCTTAATGTTAGCAGGTCTGTTCCTTGACACCAGCTGACCTGACTGAGCTCAACAAATTAAGTGTTACAGGTTGAACAGGCACATGTATATATCTGCCGTGCCCAGCAAAATCACTTCCACACACAACAACAATGTGCCACAAAAGAAAACAATGATTCTGAAAGTGGTCCAGGGCTCTACTGTTTGCTCTGATCAATTTGTTGCCAGTGAATCCATTAGATGAAGGCAATATTGCCTTGTGAGGCTTGGCAGCACAGAGGACATTTTCATACTTCAAAGACTGTATCTTTAGCTGAAGGAGTCACATTTAAATTCTGTTTCTTTTTTTCCGACGGCCAACAGTATTGGTAGGCATAGCTCACTGTAACAAGCCCTTAATGCAGGCTTTGTTCATTTATCCAAAACTATAATAACCATTGTCTGCCACAAGCTTAAGTAAGCCTTTTCTTTGCTTGGTGAAACATTCTTAGAGATTTCATCCAAGAAACAAAGACTTGAGTTGTGAATTGGATTATCAGTGCGTACAAAATGTCAGTACTCACTTGAGTGCACTGACATTGTTTGCACGCACATTTAAAGATATTTACTGTCCCAAATCATGGTCACTTTCTATGCAAACCATGCCAGCCATCCAGAAAGATAGCGGGAGTCTTCTTGTAGAAGAAAGAGCAAAGTAACCACGTCAGCCGTACAGAAAGAAAGAGAGAATAACAAGGGAGCCTTCTGGTAGAAGACAGAGCATTTGTACAAATAATGTAATCATTAGTGTCAAACACACAAATCGGACAAAACTTAGTGACAAAAATCTGAATCTTTGCCATTTTCGCTTTCAGTTCACCAAAGCACAATGGCATGCAAAGCCTCAAAATTAGCCCCCCAAAAGACTCTCAATTAAGAGGGTGTGGGTGAGCATGGGTGGAGGAAAGAGCCCTCGGTTGTGAGAGCCAAATCCATGTTGCCATTGTATGTAGATTTGGTGATTTTTGTCGACACATTATCCCTGAGACTCAGTCTGTCATTACATGCACAATGGGAGTGGAGCCAAGCCAATGACAAAGAGAGAATAAAATCATATGATAGCAGCTACCTTTGTATACACACTCTCTCTCCCTCTCTCTCTCACACACTCTTCATCCCTCTTTTTCTCTCTATCCCCCTCTTTTAATGGCTCTTTATCTTTCTTCCTCTCCATTCGCCCACCTTCTACGTTGTACTGTACAGCCCTTCCTCTCCCACTGCCTTTGTCTCTTTCTCCCAATCTCACTCCCACTCTCTATCCCTCTTTCCCTCTCTCTTTTACTCTCTATCCCTCTCTCTCTCTCTTTTCCGACAGGAGTTCTCATTATCCTTTTTACCTGACCTCTCTCCCTCACACTACCACTCTCTACTGGAGCCACCTGCTCTCCCTCGCTGTCCCCATCCATTCTTTTCTTTCACCTGTTCACTCCGCTCGCTGCTGAATACCTCTCCACAGTCGGGGCCTCCTGCTTCGATTCCTCAGCCCCACCGCTGTCTCGCCTCGCGGACCCCCAGCTGCTAGCGTCTACCCAGGAGGTACTGCTACAGAATGAGTAAAAATGCCACGTCCTGTCTGCAGCATTCATCCACAGTAATAGAGCCTTTCACAGGTTTGGGCTGCACAGAGGACACAATGGGAAGCTCACGGTGAGGCACCAGACACATGTCTAGGCTTCAGCACGGATGGTGGTAAACCAGTATGCCATTTAAGGCTACGTTTATACGGTGACGATGAAAAGAGAAGACGCAGAAGTGGCGTCTCGTCTTCATTTTTTTTATTCGCGTTTAGATGAGCATTCTCAGGGGGAAATCTTTGTTTATAGTTCTAGACCTTTCAAGAGAGTTCCATTATCAGCATCATAGTTGGCCCCACAAGACTTCCTTTTTAACATTCCATATGTTATCTTAACCCTTAAAGGAGTATCGTCACACCGGTGTGACGGGAATGTTGAGAAATGAACGTTCTAAAGAATATCTGGGTTCATTGAATTCAACATAGAATTTTAGAACCTTCAATTGTTGCAGAACTTAGAATGTTCAAAAATCTACACCTTTAACCCTTAAAGGAGTACCGTCACACCGGTGTGACGGGAATGTTGGGAAATTAACATTCTAAAGAATATCTGGGTTCATTGAATTCAACATAGAATTTTAGAACCTTCAATTGTTGCGGAACTTAGAATGTTCAAAAACCTACACCTTTAACCCTTAAAGGTGTAGGTTTTTGAACATTCTAAGTTCCGCAACAATTGAAGGTTCTAAAATTCTATGTTGAATTCAATGAACCCAGATATTCTTTAGAACGTTCATTTCTCAACATTAAGGGTTAAGGGTTAATGCAGAGGAAGTAGATTGGGGCCCAAATAGAACGTTCAAGCATTGTTTTTGTTTTTATTGTTGAAAGGGTCCATATGAAGACGCAAGATTATGTGATATTCGATTGGATATGCATTCCAGACTGCTGGGTGGTGGTGTGATAGAACCCCGGTACGTCACGCGCGGACATTCTAATTTGACAGTTTAGCCAGAGAGGTAATCAAGGATCTTTGGTTTAGCCATTTAGACAGAGACGCAACCCGGGTCGTCTTCAAAACTCTACACTCTGGAAGGAGTCTTCAGATCGTTTTCAAGCCCTGATGGCGGGGTCGCCGTGTAAACGAAAGGCACTTATGATAAAATATTTTGTCGTCTTCCTTCGCAATCGTTCTCGTATAAACGGCCCCTAAGGCTATGTTTAGACGGAAACGATCTGAAGAGAAAGCGCAAAAGTGGCGTTGCGTTCTCACTTTTTATTCCTTGTTTAGACGAGCGTTTTTTAGGGGAAATCTGCTTGCATGCGGTGACGCAAAATTGTATGAAATTCGATGTATTCCAGGCGGCCAGGTGGTAGTGTGAAGCACTGCCACACAACACCACCAAGTCTGCGTGCCTGCGTATAACCTTCCTTGTTGTTATTTCCTGTACTGGCGCATGCCTGTGACGAGCCACCGTGAGCAGATCGGAGCAGACTTTTGCGTTTTTACCCTTCAGATGGGAACACGACGGTGGAGCATTTTGAAGATTTGAAGTGAAGATTTCCACTCTGGAGGGTTTCACTTTTTTTTCGCCCCAAAAACGGCATCGCCGTCTAAACGAAAGGCATATCTGATACAATATTTTGTCATTTTCACCCGCGAGTGTTGTCGTGTAAACAGGGCCTTAGTGTACTTACTCAATTTAGTCTAACTTCTGCTTCCCTAGTCATCCTAATGTATTTTTGTCTAATGCTTGTCTAGTTCTGTCATCACAGTTTCTTCATTGTCATTGCAAAAGCGGTTGAGTAAAGGGATATCATCATTGTGCTCTGTGACCAGTGGCAATTTCTCAATACTGTGCAACACAATGTATAGAGTATCTGCATGCTAAACTTGGTGAAGACTGATTGTATAATACTAGTGCTTTATACTAATAGTTTTTTGGTCAATGTATTGCTCTGCAGACACCATAACAGCCTCCATTCATTCACAATCACTAATCCTAGTCATAAACAAAGTACTCTGGTTAAGTCTAATGATGATGGGAAGTTATAGTGATTTCCCCGAAAACTCCATGTCCCTGAAAACCTGTTTTGAAATATATTCAAATAATAAGCATTATTATGATGACACAATTCCTAAACATCATGAAAGTGAAACAGCCCTGGGGTTTGCCTTTAGATCTAATTTAATTAGACACTTTTTGTTACTCATATACCAGGGGGGGTCATGAGATTGTCTCTCCGTCTACAGGCACTCTGTATACAGTAGATTTAAACACTTTGCAGTGCGGGCTTGTTGTTATATGGGTCACATCTCACAGTTAGCCTGCACCCATATCCAGCAATCATTTCCATGAACACAAATGGCCTTAGGGTCAGGTTTAGGGTTTTTTTCCCTCCACCCTTCATGTCATAGTAGATATCCCTCCAAGATTATATAGGCTTTAGATTATGATGATGCAACCGTAGTGAAATCTCGTCCGAGTCTCACGTTTGTAGCCATATCTCCTACCCTCAAGGAACGCATGATGTGGCGTATAAGCTCGTGGCGAGGAGATCTCCACTCACAGATTGTGTGAGAGATATCTTTTCCACTTTTCTTGAAAACATGAATTCATCTAGTAAGCATGTATAGTAGAGGCGCTGTGATTACTGTTGAGAAGTCAGTCAAATCTTTCCTCTATCAGATCCGCAAAACAGACAAGAATGCTGTAGACTGATGAAATTGTCACCTTGGTGGATTCATCTGATCATCCCGACCCAGGCTGTTCACAAATTGATAAATAAACATTTACCTTCACCCAATGACATGTTTAGTAATGGAGCAGCAGTGTGAAAGAACTGTTGCCAAATGCCATGGGAACGGTAGGCCCATGGAAGGCAGCATAGAGGAGGTACTCATAAGTGACATCAACTCCCCCCTAAGCCAAAAGCCAGATTAAAGGGAAACTTGGCAGGATTTCCCCCTCTGCTGGAGAAATTGTGCATTATTTCAAACTGTGGAAAAAGGTAACGATAAAGCACATGGATTTGTTTACATGCTAGCAAAACGGTTAGCATAAGTTCGGCAGACAGTGTGGCTGTTACAAGGTAAGAAACACGGTTCCGGGACGGTAGTCTCAATAGACCTCTCCAGAATAAGTCCCGCCTCCTAACTTCCGTATCCATCCAACCTTCGGTCGTCAAATGTCTATGGGAAATAACATGGCGTTTTGAAAGATCGTACCTGTCAAACTCTGTAGGTGACAAAGTAGAAAAAGCTTGTGGGCAGATTGGCCTACACACTTCTGCCATCTATTGTCAATCAAAAAATCCAGTGGAAACTAGATGGCAGAAGTGTGTAGGCCAATCTTCCCACCATTTTTTTCTACTTCGCTACCTACAGATGTTTTACCGGTATGATATTTCGAAACGCAACGTTATTTCCCATAGACAATCGACGCCCGGAAGTTGGATGGATACGGAAGTTACGGAGGCGGGACTTATTCTGGAGAGGTCTATGTTGCAAGGTTGGTTTTCCGCCTGGGGACGCTAGGGGCAGCGGGAAAAGTCACCATTTTCACCGGAACAGGTCATTTAACCATCCAAATGATTTCTAAACGGGTTTATTATGTTGAAATAGTTGCCAAGTTCTCCTTTAACATGTGTTCAACATGATGTATTCAACATTTGCTGGTCAATTCCTTTTCAAACCTGACAATACATTTTACATTTCATATCAGTAAGTAGTCACATACATATACCATCCTAAATGCAGTTATTAGCATTCATGTCATATTCTTGCACCTGTGTCTATGGGCTATGGTCATGTCATGTGTATGGCTGTGGCTATGATCCTGGTGGTCTGTCTATGTTTGGCTGGCTTGCTGTACTTAGCTCATAATTTAGACTCTTGAGAGGGAATGTACTGAGGTGACCTGTGGAGCGGATAAGAAGCAGGTTCATCTGCTGTAAACCTTTTGGCATAGACTCTGTGTATGAGCCTTGTAATTTATGTGTGTCTCTACTTGTGTTTACAACTCTTATTTTAACAGTCTGATACTTTGACATTCAGCACCCATGTTGAACATGTAAACAATCATGTAAACAATCATTACAGTAATGCTGCCTTTAAAGGTAGGGTAAGCGATGCTGGATGATGGCGTGTTTGTTTATGTTTATGTTTCTTAGCAGACGCTTTTGCCCAAAGCAACTTACATTATATTTGAACCAAAGACCAAGCAAAATACACCAGAGAAGTAGCTCACTCCTGCCTTCGGTGCTGTCTGAGAAACTCCACACAGTGTTTTGTTATTGACTGGGGGAAACAGGCTGCCCCAACTTTGTTTCCAGTTCACAGTGCCAGGGCTGAGTAAGAACACTTTTACAGCATACTCAGAGAATGGAGAACAAGCGGATTGTCAGGAGATATTTGCTGAATGTTACAAAAAGTGTTACATGTTAGAAATCCCTTAGCATCACTTAGCATCACCCTACCTTTAAACATTCTTGGTATGTTCCAACACATTATATAGTATATGATAACCATTAATTTTCATCCATATCTGGGTAATCTCCCACTATTTTCACTCCTCTTCTGCCTTATGGATTCCCCCTTTCCCTTGTCCTTCCCATCCTTCTCTCTGCGGTCTTTCCCAAAAGCCGAAGTCTTCACCTCCTCCGTGAGATTAGAGGTAGAGGTGATGTTGGCAGAGGTGAAGTGAATCCAACCTTACCTCACACTTCCTGGCTTACCGCCTTGTTTTAAATGTCAACTGGCACATACTCAAAGCAATCCTATTACCCCCACACACACACACACCTACACCTTTAGCCAAAGACCCCATTGAGCCACCAAGCTGTCTACTGTCTCACTCTTTGTCTTCCTCATCTTCCTTATCCTCATCCTCTCCCTCTCACTCTTTCTTCTCTTGCTTCTTCTTCTTACTCTGTCTTCCCCCCTTTTCTCAGCAGTCTCTGGCAATAAATCAAAGTCGTCACTCTCCGCCTCACCACTGCAAATGAAAAATAGCGGGTTATTTTTAGGCCCCAGTGCCACCCGCCACTCCTACCGTAATTCCACTGACATGAAGTGATTGAGAGGCCTCCTCTGGCTGTGCCCATGATTGGGAGAGAGCCGGCTAATACATATTTAGAGAGCATGTGCTTGAGTATATGATCTCGCTGGTCGAGAGCATCTGCACCGCTGCGCGTCGTGTTGCCATAGCGGCTTTGATGCTGATTATGCTCTTCTCTGGTTCTCCTCATCCGTGGGCTTATCAGGAAATGAATACCCCAGATGTGGGGTCTCTTATCTCTCCCCTGCGCTTGGGGAGTCCGGTTTTGGTTTTCCCAATCCCTCTCCAAATTTTGTTTAGAATATCAACCAAGCTGAACTTTTGAGAGATAAAACATTAATGCAGCATGGCTGTGTAATATGAAAAGCACCTGAAGAAATAGCTTTCCCCTAACTACTGCAGACTTGGCAGAAATGTACTTATTGCATTGATATTCTGGTGCACAAGCTTGCAACAAGTACACCAGCAGGGCACTACTTCAATAATTAAGTGTGCTTGCTGAAGCAGCACACTTATTGTTATCCGTCACACAAGCACACATTCAAGCACTACAAACTGAACTGAGATCACAACCTCACAGTCTTCAGTCTGTCCCAACTCATCTATTCTGTTCCCACTCAAATGCGTGGGGTTATACAGAATGTCTCGACAGCCATTAAAAGTCCAGATGAGTTTACTCACTGTTCTACAGTTGGAGGGCCCTCAGCAGTTAATGGTAGCCTGGGTGCCATTCCGAACTTAGCAATGAACTTCTCGCCCACAACTGAGGTCGGGAAGTTTGGTCTGGCATTGCTTCATTGTGGTGGAAGTATGCTCGCCCTATATCAGGCGGACCAATCAAATCAGGCTTTACGATGATGGACAGGTGAGCAACAGCGCCTGGTCTATCACGTCATTTGAGCACGCTTAAATTAGGCTTATGTTTGAAACAAAAACGGTGTGGCTTGAAGGATACATGGCTTTTAAGACCCCATATTGAAAATTCATATTATTTAATGAGGTTGTATCACTGAAAACGATTATTTCTGAAAACTTTGGCCAAAAAGTTGAGATGTGGGAAAACTCGTGGTTTCACTTTCATCAAGGGAAAACAGCGCTGTTGCATTGCGACATGTTCCCTCGTTCGTTTGAAATCTCTGATTGACCACCTGTTCGAGGGATTTGCGACAGCCTTTCCCAGCTGTTTAACATGTTTAACATATCACTGTTCAACAGAATTATTTTTAAAAACGGAGGGGATATAGGAGAAGAAGGATGGTTTGTGTGTTTTCTTCCTACACCTCACGGTAAGCTATTTTGTTGCTCTAATTGGTTAGGTCTATCCAATTGAGTGCAGAGGTATTCCCTCCCTGTATCAGTTGAAACACGCCCCATAATTACGTCCCAATGGAGCAGTATCAGACTCATATTCTGACTAGAATTGAGTATGACTACATCAGGCTAAGTTAATGGTTCAGTAAATGTTACCTATATCTATGCGTGTGTGTGTGTGTGTGTGTCTGTGTGTGTGTGTGTGTGTGTGTGTGTGTGTGTGTGTGTGTGTGTTTGTATTTGTAAATTAAGGCTGCAACAATTCATCAATCAATCAACTCTAAAATAGTTGCCAACTAACTAACTAGTTGATTAAGTGTATCATTGGATGCATTACAATAGCTAGTTCATTAGACATATGGAGTAGTTGGACTCACTTAGTTGTAATGAAATTCAAATCCTAATCCTAATCTAAAAATGGCCAAGAATAACATCAGCATAATTTGCTGTCTATCTAGAAGAATTTCACACTGCTCTGGTAGCACTGCAATTGCACAGAGTTGACCAGGGTGAGCATCTGCTATACAGGTATTTGAAAAAGGAACCATATTGAGTCTGCAGAAGGAGACTAGGCTAATGTAAATTATAATTCAAATAAAGTGCAATTAGCAATGCAGTGAGCTGTGATTGTCTGTTTGACATTCTAAAATACTGGAATATCCACCAACTTAAACGTATGTGTATCCATGAATGAATGTGAGTTTGTGTCTGCTAGTATGTAAATATTCATGTTTGTGTATGCAATTCAGTGTGTGTGTGTGTGTGTGTGTGTGTGTGTGTGTGTGTGTGTGTGTGTGTAAAAGGAAGAAACGGGGCGCTAGTCTGATACTTGAAGTAGGTTTAAGAAAAGGTTGGAAAAGTGGTGGGTAGTGTGTGAGAATGTGCATCTGTGTATGTAGTGCATGTTTAAATGTGACCTGTGTGTGTGTGTGTGGTTTAGTGTAGTGCAGTGTGTTGTGAGTGGTACAGAGTGCTTGGGCGGGTCTAATCCAGCTGTCTGGATGGCTGGAGTCAATCTTAATTGCAGCGGAGACATCCGCCATTTGAGTGGCGGGATTAATGAATGGCTCAGAGATTGGATGGCGTGATGGAGTGGAGTGGAGGGATGGAGGGAGGGAGGGAGGGAGAGAAGGAGGGGGAGGGAAAGATGTGCAGGCAGGGAGAGGTAGGAGGTTCAACAGCACTTACAAACCAGCTGACCCTGAAAAAGCTATCTGCTACAGTAAATACGTTCAGTCCATATTTGCTCTATCCAAATCAGCTTGCTTCCTGGAGTAATTTTTGGTTATAGCGTGTGCAGTACATCAAAACTCATATAAAGCATAGACATGATATTATATGCTTTAGCTCCTGGACTATATATCAGGAGCTAAAGCATAGTAGTACAGAGTATACATCATGGACTTAGGTATTGTATTGTAGATACATCATGACTGAAATAAAGCATATATTGTTGTGTGTACCCCAAAACAGAAAAAGTTGGGACATTGTGTAAAATGCAAATAAAAACAGAATGTCATAATATACAAGTCTCGTAAACCCATATTTAGCAGCAAAAAGGACATAGACAACATATCAAATGTTGAAAATGAAAATTTGGACAATTTCATGGAAAGTATATGTTAATTTTGTATTTGATGCCAGCAACATGTTTCAAAAAAAGTTGGGAAGGGAGCATACCACTGTGCTGCTTCACCTCTTCATTTAACACAATTCTGTAAATGTTTAGGAACTGAGGAGACCATTTGCTACAGTTTTGATACTGAAATGTTGTCCCATTACTCCCCGATATAGGATTTCAGTCGCTCAACAGTATGGAGTTTTCTTAATCATGCTTTTCATTCCATTATGCACCTAATTTGACAAATCTGGACTGCAGCCATCTTAGCACCTGGACTCTTCCTCTATGGATAAATACTATTTAAATATGTGCAGAATTCATTTTGGCATTGTTTTCCTGAAATATTCAAGGTCGTCCCTGAAAAAGACATTGCCTGGATGGCAGTAAATGTTGCTCAAAACCTGTATACATCATTCAGAATTGATTGTGCTTTGCCAAATGTGCAAGATGCCCATGCTGTAGGCATTAATGCTCCTCCACACCGTCATAGATGTTGGGTTTCAAACTGAGCACTAAAACAAGTTGGATACTTGGATAGGCCCTCTCCTCTTTAGCCCAGATGAGTCCATGATTTCCAAAAAGAATGGCAAACTTTGATTGGTCTAACCACAGGACTTTTTTCTACGTTACTTGTCCATTTTAAACAAGCTCAGGCCCAGATAAGAGGGTGGTATTTTCTGTATCATGTCTCAATACAATTTTAGCTGTTACATTTTGGCTACAGTTTTTGAATTGAGTATCAAACTGGGCACATAGACAAATGGTTATTAGAGGTTTTCCTGAGCCGATACAATGACAGGTCTGGAGACAGGTCTGGTGTTGATGCAATGCCATCTGAGGTCCAAAAGACCACGGCCATCCAATTTATTTTTCAGCTATTTCCCCTGTTTGCAAATATTTCTCTGGATTCTCTGAATGTTTTAATAATATTATGTCCTGTAGATGATGAACTCCCTAAATATGTCACAATTTCATGTTAAGAAGCATTAAAATGACATTGTTTCATCATTTGTGCACACAGGTTTACACAGAGTGCTGAATACCACTACATCTTTACTTCAAAGAGACCCTGCTTCTCTGGGATGCTCTTTTTCATACCCAATCGTTTTGCCAGTTACCCTAATTAGTTGTGAAACATTCTTCCTTTTGTTTTCTTTATCATTACACAACTTTTCCAGCATTTTGTTAACCCTGTCCCAACTTTTTTTGAAACATGTTGCTGGTATCAAATTAAAAATTAACATATATTCTCCATGAAATAGTCAAATTTTTAATTTTCAACATTTGATATGTTGTCTGTGTCCTTTTTACAACTAAATATGAGTTTAAGAGCTTTGAAGATTATTACATTCTGTTTTTATTCACATTTTACATCCCAACTTTTTCTGTTTTGGGGTTGTACATCACCAATGTAATGCAATATATTGTATGTCATGCTTTACATATACTTTGCGTTGATGGTATACTTCATAATTGATATGAAGCATAGTACTGTAGAGTATATATTGTGATTTAAAAACTATAGTATTTCTCTGCCTATGTTTGCAAAGGGTTTCTTAAGTTTCTTAGGGTATATGGTTTGTTTAAAGCTAATATTTAAACTAGACTGCTTGCCTCTGTGACAGATTGGAAATAGGAAGTGCAGTCGATTGCAGTGTAGACTGTGCTGTACTTTATAGTAATTCTTTGTGGGTTTTATAGGGGCTTTGGAATTTAGGAATGAAAGAAAAGGTTTTAGGATTTAGGAATGATGAGTACACGTTTCAGCTGACTAACCAACTTGCTTCATTGATCAATTCAGGATAGGGAATGCAGAAGGTAGGACTTAAAGGTCATTATGAGAGGAAGACATGGCTTTGGCAGAACACTTGACCCCTATGCCAAAGGTCACATATTCGAATCCTGCTGATCCTGTCTGAATCCTGTTGTCAACCTTTCAGAACAAAAATAAACAGTGTGCTGGCAAAACAATGAAAACATCCTAAACTGAATGTAGTTATCTGATGTTCTGATTAAAACAACCTTGCCTACAATGCCAGAGATAAAAATAGATTTAATTTAATTCAGCATGAGAGCAAATCAGAAATTTTTTTATTTTTTTGGGACGCACTGGAGTGGGAGATTGTCAGAAATGGCTGTTATTCTTTACCTCTTTCACCTCTGACCCTGAAATCGTTACGCAACGGCGGCACCATCCAATCAGCTCAAATTGATTGCTCTTAATGCCCAACTTGGCAGCCTGAGTCCCGCTCAGTCAGCGCTTTAAACACAGATCTCTCTGAGTGATGCACTCCCCAACACCCCCCCGGGTCTCTATCACCCACTTTCCCAATTTAGTAGCCCCCCATTAAACAAAACAAAAACGAATGTCATTCAAGCACAACATGTTGTGTCCAAGCTGCTTCGCGCAGTTCTGCTTTTTGTATGACGCATGAAGTATGTCGCCCTGGTGACTGACTTGGATGGTGTATATGCATCACATCTGTTACTGAGCTGCCTGGCTTTGAAATGGACTCAACTGGAGTGTTGTTGTTCTCCTAACCCTCCCACCCCTCCCCAGATGCCTACCCGGTGTCAGAAGTTGTTTACCAGTGGACAGAAGATGCAGCCAAGTCTGTGGTCGTTGCGGAGGACGGCTCGCGGCTCAACCAGTACCACCTGATCGGACAGACGGCTGGCTCAGAGGAGATCTCCACCAGCCGAGGTAAAGTGGGCACACGGGTGCAGGCACGGGTACGGGCCTGGGTGTTAGACGGGCACAGCACAGCTGCAGGATGCCAGGGCCTGACCCTTGTGAAAATTCCACCGGTCTGTCTCTCAGTGCCGGCAAGCCAAATCAGCATTAGAGGCAATATGCTAACTTTCACCCCCCCCCTAACCCCCTCACACCTGACTACTGCACAACCTGCTGCCACAGCCAAAAGCACACACAGCGAGCCGCAGCTATTTTTAGAAGGGCTTTTTAGGGCTAAGGTTACTTCCTGTTGTCTTTCTGCACTTTCTGTTCATTTCCTGATTGGAATCAGAATAATTCAGGTTGGATTTGTTTCTACATGTAGGCATTTGCGTTAACCTGGCCCCATCCGCCTGATATCTCTGTTCATTTTCATTTCACTGATACTAGTCCGGCTCCTCTCAGTGCATTTACGTTTCAAGGATGGCGGGCCAATCAGCGATGAGACGGGATGATGTTTGTTTCGAAATCGAAAGTGACTGTGGTAAAGGGTAGTAGCAAGGCCTGTAAGCATAAAAAAATGCAGTCGGAAGAATGTGTACATTTATACCAAAAAGGAAAACACATTGTTTCCTGACTACCAATGCGGTTTATTATCAGTTTGTAAAGATTAGGCGAAGTTGGAAGCAACGTTAGGAATCTCTGATCAATGTGATTGGTTAGGCTGGGTCTACGTCTACACTAGGGTTAGACCTAGGGTTAGACAACACGTCTATGCCCATTACGAAACATTTCCCAATGGAGAGAACCCAGACTCAATTCACAAAGTGAAATGAAGTAGTGAGTCTGGTGGCTAAATTTGCGTGACTAGTGTCATTAAGCAGTTGTTGCTTTTTTGTTTGTGTTGTGTGCCAGTATGAGCTTGTGTGAGAAGTAAAAAAAATCAGCTCAAGCCAGACAGAGATGGCAAATGAATCTGTCTGTGTGTGTGTGTGTGTGTGTGTGTGTGTGTGTGTGTGTGTGTGTGTGTGTGTGTGTGTGTGTGTGTGTGTGTGTGTGTGTGTGTGTGTGTGTGCGTGCGTGCGTGCGTGTGTTTGTGTGCATGCATGTATGTGCCTGTGTTTGTGAGTGTGTGAAGGGGTGGGATTTGAAAACACCTCCCACATGCTGCCAGCTGTCTCTAAGGCCACAGAGGGAAGAGTAGAGGAGGAGGAGGAAGAGGAGATGGAGGAGAAGAGGAGAGAGAGAACGAGAGAGAGAGAGAGAGAGATAGAGAGAGAGAGAGAAACACTTATCCACTTATCCTGAGCCACTGAGTCGGCAGGGTTAATCCCAGAGCCGGCCCATCGGTTGTGCTTTTACTCAGTGACGTCACACTGCCAGGATTGGCTGAACCAGGCTCGGTGACATGTGGGAGGAATGCCTACTGTGTATGTGTGCTAGTGTATGTGTGTGTGTGTGTACGTGTGTGTGCGGTTTGAGCAGCAGAGGCTTAATTTAGTTATGTAAAGAGGTACAGTAAAACACTCCAGTAGACCCGGGGGCTATTGGAGCAAGGCTGTGGGCTTTCCCTCATCCAGCCTTGAATATATGGGAATGCTTCCACGCTTTCTCTGCCCCCTCCCCTCCCCCCCTCCCCCGTAGCCTCTTACCACTGGCTCAGGACAGACATTACTGTGTCCAGGTAATGGGGCCTATATGGCCACCTATAAGCCTGGCTAACCCAGCAGGCTTTCACCCCCTGTGGTGCTCCAGTGCCGCTTAGCTCATGCTAGCCAGCAGAATACACAGCCAAAGGAATGCATGCTATACAAATAAGAGGTAATCTCCTGATGCCTCTCTCCATCTTTCTTTCTTCCACCTTACTGTCTATCTTATTCTCTATCTTTCTCTCTCTTGCTCTATCACATTTGCTCTCTCTCTCTCCTTTTTCATGACTGGTAGAAAAAAAGGTGAGAAAGAGAAACAGACGGAGAGGAAAGGAGAACAAAAGAGAGAATGGGTAAAAGAAGAGGGAATGAGAGAAATAGAGAATGCAAGAGAGAGGGAGAAAATGAAAGAACGAGAGAGAGAGTCATGGGGAAATCTATGTCATGCATGCAGTTCCTCATCAAATAATAACCCGCCGTATGGACGTAAAAGAGAGAGAGTGAAGGCAAGAGATGGAGAGAGCCAGGCTATCGAGGGTTGGGGGAATCCTACTGCGTGGCGCAGGTCCGCTCTTAGCTCGTGCCTGAGATAAATAGCCTGGTAATGGAGAGCCCAAATGTCAGCCAAGCCACTCAGCCTCTCCCTCTGCGAGCCTTGCAACATGACAGCGTGCCTCTGCCAGCCAGCGCAGGTTTGCCAGGGTAGAGTGAAGACGTACGGCGAGAGTATGGATGCCATAATTAGCTGACCTAATCTGAGGTGGCAAAGCTTCTTTGCTCAGCCAGGAATAGTTCCACCAGGGATACTACGGGAGTGAGGGAGTTAAAAGTGGCAGCTAAACTCACAAGACAGAGGCACAAGCCAACATATAGCAGTGCTGGTCTCCTGATGTTCAGATGCAATCAGAGGTTCTATCCAGAAGAGCCTGGATAGCTTGTTTGCATCAGGTGTGACAACTGAAAATGACACCTTGTGTCACACTTTGGAAGTTTATTTAGCATGCTAACACATTAAGCACTTAATACCTTCACCACTAAAGACTTTGGAGAAGTAGTTTCATCTACTGACACACACACACACACACACACACACACACACACACACACACACACACACACACACACACACACACACACAAAGCATGCCCATGCATGTGGATGCCTCCAGTTACTCACCAGTTGACCAGCATGGCGGCATTGTTTTCCGCGATGAAGGGTAGCTCGCCGTACACACTCCAGAAGCCAAACAGTAAAATCCACCAGAGTCTCATGTTGGCGGCCGGCTCTCAAACCCGTTCCTCCCAGGGCAGAGCATGCAAGGCAGCTGTTATTAAGCGGGGCACTGCCAGACACTGGAGACCCCTCATGAGAGGGCAGGGCGGTGATGGGCTGGAGCCAGGAGCAGTGCCAGTCTCTCTGAGGGCATGCTTACCTACCTGTCCTGCGTCCAAACTTTCCCTCGACTCCTTCTCAGGTCCTGTTAGACTCATTCATTCAGTGATCCAGCTCGAAGGGGTCGTAAGAAGTCCCAAGATCATGTCTGTTCAGTTTTGTTGTTTTTGAGTTTTTTTTTAGTTTTTTCCTGTGATTTTTGCTCTCCTTCTTTTTCCTGATGCTCCCAGTGCTCTCCTGAGCGCTGCTGGCATGGCCTGAAAGAGTGGGATTGGAGTGTATGTGTGAGTGAGTGAGTGAGTGAGAGAGAGAGAGAGAGAGGGAGAGAGAGCTGCAGGATGCAGATTGTGACAAGGGATTAGCAGGACAGAAAAATCCGATTTTGCCAAGAGAAAGCAGCAGTCATGAGTGGATTTTCCATAGTTTATCAGACTCACAGGCTCCAGTGGATTTTTTAAAAGCTTCAAATGCAATCTTCGCTTGGTTAACAGGATATATGAGGTTTTCCCCCCTCTCTAGCTGTCTTGTCTTTCATTCACGTTAATGATTTACCTCTCATTGACACACTAAACACTAAGGGACTCTATACTACTGTGGGAGTCCATGCTATGTCCAGCCACAACTAATTATGACCCCCCCCTTCTCCACATTTACCTCATTAAAAGAAGTCTGTTTATCACATTGAAGTGACAAACAATTTAATGTTTAGTGTGATTAGAAAATTGGAAAATGTATCACTATTTAAAAACTACTTCTACTTAATCAATAAACCATTGGGCTGGGAATAATAATTTTGAAAAGATATTAGGATTTATAAGAAATTTATAATAACAAACTGAAGTCATGTGTACCGTTACATGGTGCTGTTGTACTACAGTAGAATAGCTCTGCCTCCTGCCTCAGTTTTAACTTGTACAGTGCTGCCTCTGTCTGGCCAAGACACCAAAAAATGACAACTGCTGACCACAAGTTGGCGCTGATAAGCCCTGTTTGCTACCACTGCCCATTACCTATTCTTTTTTTTTTTTTTTTACAAATATTCCATACATTTATTATTACTTATGTAGTGATTTATTTGTGCTAACAGTGGTCTGTACATGATCATCTACATACATGTACATCCATTCCGAATCATCTCTCTTTTCTGTGTCTTTCTTTTTTTTTTTCCTGGGCACGGAAAATTGACTTTTTGTCACATCCATAACGCCAGGGAAATGCCTTGGCATTTCTATGATGTGAATGATAACTTTTTTTGTGCAAAACGTTTTTTTCAGCCAAAAAAAGCAAGAGCTCAAATTCGATGTAATCATTCACATCATACCATACCATCACATTTTATTGGCGTTATGGATGTTACAAAAAACGTAATAAATTGCCCTACTCTTTTCTTCCCCAGGTCAATACACAGTAATGATGGCTCATTTCTACCTGAAACGGAAGATCGGCTACTTTGTGATTCAGACCTACATGCCTTGCTTCATGACCGTCATCCTGTCCCAGGTGTCTTTTTGGCTGAACCGGGAGTCTGTGCCTGCCAGAACCGTCTTTGGTCAGTACCAGTTAAAGCATGTTGACGAAAGTGAGAGAGACCACTAAGAGCTGTGCGTGTGTGTGTGTGTGTGTGTGTGTGTATGGGTGTGTGCATGCATATGCATGCGTGCGTATGTGTGTGTGTGTGTGTGTATGTGCGAATGGGTGTGTGCATGCGCACAAGTGTGTGTGTGGGTGGGTGTGTGTTGATGTGTGTGTGCGCGCACGCATGGGTGTGTCTCTGTGTGTGTGTGTGTGTGTGTGTGTGTGTGTGCGCGCACATGGTTGTGTCTGTGTGTGTGTGTGTGTGTGTGTGTGTGTGTGTGTGTGTGCAGCCAAGTTGTACATCGTTTCATCTCATCAGTTATCACTATGCTTAACACATCAATATTATTGATGAAAATGAAAATGAGAATTGACTGAAAAATAGATAAACAAAATAAAGAGCTAATCTATGCCAGTGGCTGTTAGGGAGGACTAAGGCTAGTCTGCAGGGAACGCTCCTGGATTTACACACACAAATGATTCAGTCCATGTAAAAGGAATTCTGGGATAATTCCACCCTGGTAGCCTAAGGCTAGGGATATCCCTTGTGCCAGGGATTTAGGTTAGCTTACTCTTCAGCCTGTATCTGCAAATTCACTTGGTGGAAAAGTGTTGCCACAGAGAACAACTTCCCTCTGGGACCAAAAAAACTCTTTCTCAGCCTGAGGCCAAGTTCAGCACCATGTTAAATGCATGGATGAGTGTCCACACAGATTTCTCTCCTTTTTCTGAGTGATCCGCTGTGCGTGTGTGTGTGTGTGTCCACTCTGTAGGTGTGACAACGGTGCTGACGATGACCACACTTAGCATCAGTGCCCGCAACTCGCTGCCCAAAGTGGCCTACGCCACTGCCATGGACTGGTTCATCGCCGTGTGCTACGCCTTTGTCTTCTCCGCGCTCATCGAGTTCGCCACCGTCAACTACTTCACCAAGCGGAGCTGGGCGTGGGATGGCAAGAAGGCTATGGAGGCACAACAGCCTAAGGTGAGACTACTCATTCCCTACTCACAGTAGCAGATAAGCCGAGCAGAGATGCCTTTTTGCACACAGCTACTGGGCCACTTCCAGCCGCCTGGGCATCACAGGACAGAAGTGGCAGGAGTGCTACTTGTGTCTCTCAAACCACCAGTGCTCTTCAGAGTGAAAAGGAACCCAGAACCAGAAGGAAATTGTGTGCTTGTCATGCTTCTAACCCCTTCAAATAAAGGCCTATTATTTTTCAACCCAACCTGGAATATCTGGACCTGGATTTTTTTAAGCCCAAATTCCTTTTGTTGTCATAGTTTTTCCTTTTTGTCTGGATTTGAACCATCAGTTTCTCAACTGAGCGCTGAGATGCTCAATTACCTTGTTTATCCCACCCACTCTCTCTTTAGAATAAAAATAATTCAGCAGCTGGAGTTATAACTTTTATACCAAACCGTCTTCTCGCTGTCCGGTCCAGACGATCAGACCAGGTTGCATAATACATGTCTGTGTCTGAGGCTATTTATGCATTAATACTGAGGATCAGTCCTAATGATCAAACACAGCTGTGATTTTGGAGTTTCCTGAAGAAAGACAAAGACAGTTGCAGTGATGAAAACAAGGAACTTGTTCATTTTTTCCCCTATATCTTAAAGACTTGTCAAGTAAACTCTTAGAAATCACTGTGATAGAATTATAATCATCTATCAAACAAAATGCCTGACAACTAAGTAGAACAAATCTTTGTGTGTGTTTGTGTGGGTGTGTGTGTGTGTGTGTGTGTGTGTGTGTGTGTGTGTTCTTACATAACATAGCACCACATCCTGTTTTCCTAGGATCCAGGAAATTTCAATGCACCGCTTTACTCATTAAAGTTGCACAACATGTTTGTATTCCATTCAAACAGCAAAGATAATTATATGGCTCCTTTGTCACTAAGAGCTTTAAAAGACTGACACTTTGTTCTTTCTTCATCTTTGGAGACGTGTTTGTAAAATGCCAGTCAAGCAAACATCAATGTCATTTGTGTACGGCGGCCTCCACACTCAAAATACACTCCTTAAATGTCAGCCATTCTCACACTTCATATAATTGCCTTTGTGTTTTAACTTTAGTTTGATTTGACCATAAATCACCGTTAGGGTCTGATTAATACCGATTTGCTAAAACTCAGGCAACTGACTGAACGGCGGTCTCGCTGTGGACGTTGCCACTGGACAGCTCCCGTCCCTCCACTAAAGGTCACCTAGCAGGGATGCAAAAAAGTGCTGCCTATCATTGTTTTCTTCAGAGAGGATCTATTTATTCACAGGTCTTAGCAGGAGTACAGACAGCAGGTTTCAGCTCTGACCTTTAAATATCAAGGTGACACATCCCTATGCCATGCCAGCAAGGTGAGGTTTGGCAGGAGGGGTGGGGGCTGGCCAATGAGGGACCAACTCCCATTACAGCATCATGCTTTGAAGGTGCTTTGTTTGGTTATTTATTTATCTATGCTGGTACGTAAGTGGTTTCACATGGCGGTCATCCCTGGCGAAGTGATAACATGGACGCGCTGGAAGGTGAAATGGAGGACGGTCGATAGGCGAGCAGCATGAAGGGGGTGAGGTTTGCGTTGGTCCCAGGCACAGGGCCAGGTCATTCCCATGGGCTGTCCATCAGAGAGAGTCTCCAGTGCCTGCTGTCTAAGGTCTACAACAGGAAACCCTGAGGAAGAGGGTGTCCATATTTAAGTGTTTACCCTTTTGTGTCGGTTTAAGATAAGCTTGTTTAATTCTGTGCATTTCAGTGGGACGTTGGTATATAGAGGGGCATTTGCATTTTCAGTGTGAATTGTAAGAAAGGAAAGCTAATTTAACACCTGGGATATTGCTTGCTTGAAATGCTCCTCTATTCAAGAATAGAGAAATGAACTCACTGATTTCCCTGAGTCTTTATCCTATTACCTGTTATCCAAGACATCTATTCTCTGAGCCTTCGCCATGTCTTTACCTATTCTTTTATGTAAGGTTTTCTTGTCATTTTGCACAGTCTCTATGACCTCTGGTGTCATTTCATTCAAGGGTTTTAATCAAGCAGGGTTTTCATAATGCCTTTTCATCTGTTCTTGACAGAGAAAGGATCCCTTGGCACTCTCCAAGAAGCCCAACAATGCGTGCGCAGCCGGTGTGAACTACACGCCGAACATCACCAAGGATACGGCCATCTCGACTATCTCCAACAGCACAGCCGTGCAGCTGAAAAGCGGCGAGGCCAAGGCGCCGGCCATTGATCCGAAAAAGACTTACAATAGCGTCAGCAAGATCGACAAGATGTCCAGGATAGTGTTTCCGGTCCTTTTTGGAACGTTCAACCTAGTCTACTGGGCCACTTACCTGAACAGGGAGCCGGTTATCAAAGGGGCAGAGTCCCCTACATAAGGAACCCTCTGGAACTGTCACTATCTTTCTTCTGTATTTCCCTCACAGCCATATTGTCCACTGACTGGACCTCTGTTTGATATGACGGCTGGCACCTATTTGCTGTATACTGTACTCTTTTTTCACCAGTCACATGGAGAGATTTCCTGTTACTTTTTTTCTGCCTTTCATACGTTGCATGATCAGAGCTCTATGGGAATACTGTTCTCATACTTGCCTTGACTTTCTTCTATATATTGCTGTTATACTAGGATTCCTTAGAGGATTGTCAACAAGTGTACTCAACAATCAGTTTGCAAATGGAAAAAATCCATCCACTTTCAAGACAACAAAACTTAACTAAACTAAAGTCACTGCATAGCGTTTGGCATCCACATTTTTGCCCATTTTACTTTTGAAACAAAGGTTAGTGTTTAAAAGTCCAGCACGGCCAAATGCTATGCAAAACCTCTCTTTTTCTACTATACTGTCTCTGCTAACTGCTTGTTATTGTATGTAATTCTTTGCTTTGTATGAATGGGCATTAGGCCTCCTATTGTCGGAATTTAATACTGATACACCATGTGCCAGGCACAGCGGCAACTGGCTCTGTCCCCTGGACACGGGTGGCCAAGATCCGGCTCAGAGACAGCAGCTAACGTTACTGCAGCTGCACAGTCCTGGGGGTTTAGGAGTACTGCAGGTTTTTCTTTTGTTCCAAGCAGATAAAAAGCCATGCTAATTGCGTTGCCTTCAGAGAATGAGAGAGAGAGAGAACTCCGCACATATGCACTGAAAACTGCAGAGAGCGGTGTCCTTTTATGAAGCCAGTGTGACTGCTTCCACCCCAGTTCCCCTCAAATATGTACAGTAAACTTAGCCATTTTGAGATACTGATGAGGCTGACTTGGCTGCATCTTTATTATTTACACCACAGCAGCAACCTCTGAGATTTCACTTTTTTGTAAAAAAAATAAAACATTGTGTAATAATAATATTAATGATAATAATACTATTAATAAGCCCCCTATACTGTACTTTGAGATCAGGGTGGTCACAGGTCTGATCGCAGATTTGAAATAATTTGTACTATATATAGCCTAATCATGGTGTGGGTGTGTGTGTGTGTGTGTATGTGTGTGTGTGTGCTTTGCTTGTACTGTAAGGTTGTAAGGTCAATTGGCCAGATAATTGGTAAACTGTACTGAGGAAGAATCGAGTGGATCAGTGAGGCTGTATTGAATAGCCGAGTCCAAGCAACGCAAAGGAGTAGGTCAGGCTTCGGCAGCTTTGATGATTTTCTACAATCTCTCTTTTCTTATGTCATTATTACTATTGCTGCTTTCACTCATGTTACGATAGGCGTGATAACGTACACTGTAGGAACGCTAGCTACTGTGTTTTCGTTTGTAACGGCATTACTCGCTTTCTTGCTTATTTATGACAGTTTTAGTGTTTTGATGGGGTGGTGGGGGTGGGAAGGGGAGGGGGGGTATCTTTCCTTCTTTTGCTATGGTATGGTGGGGTGAGGGGCTGGGGTGATTGGGGATAAGGGCCTGTCTCTCAGACTGAATGGAGACATCTTACCCATTAGAAGCCTTAAACAAAAACTCCTTCGCTTATTTATGAGGCTCCTTCTGGTACCTAACATGTGATGGCTTTTCTACACCAGGTTCTTTTCTGACTCTTTGCAATTAAAACTACTGTATTTACTAATCAGTGATTTCCAAGGATGTGTTAAAAGTTAAAAAGGTTAAGGCAAAAAATAATAATATAGAAACATACAAATACTGTATTCTGCCAGTGTTGTGATCTGCTGGAAGAGTCTGTTGGGTCTAATTTGCCAGGTTGCTGCCTACTCTAGAATGGATCTGACCCTAATCTGATGCAGATCCACACCAGATTAAAGGTGCGGTCTACAATTATAATCCCATACATTTTTTTGTCCAATTCAGTCAATTGCAATTTGCTCCTCCGTGTCTGTTAGCTGCCCATTCCATGTTCTGCATGTTCTTTTTTTAACACTGGTATTTCCTCACGTAGTCCTGGCTCTGTACATGGGGAACAAACCTAGTGGCTTGTGCTGCGCTACAAACAATCCCAGCCCAGTTACAGCATACACATGCATCAGCAGCACGGAAAGGAGGTTTCATATTTGGCTATTGCGACACAAATATCAACAACCTTTAGTGACACTGACATTGAATCATGGACTGCATCTTTAAGGCCAGAACTGTTCTAGAGTCAGCTTTTTACTGGGTTGCCATGTTTCTAGAATGGAATAAAACCCCATCAGGACCCTGAGATGTGAATAAGGAGTACTAGTGGGGTAAACATCCTGATCTCTCTAACATACGGTGCTGTGTATGGCTGGCTGTATGTCAGTGTGGCTGACACTGTATGTTTCTAAGCACACCGGTGCTCCGAGTCAGCCAGTCAACAACTGTTAACGTCTCTCTCATAACGTCCCTTTAGTACTTCTCAAAGGGAATTCAAATGGCCGGAGCAAAAACAAAAACTTCTGTTGTGGATTTTGGTTTGGAAATGGAGTGCCTGTTAACTTTTAACTTACACAGGGAGATACTATTGTGCTGAAGATAAATAAAATAAACACACACACACACACACACACACACACAACCCCTCTTTTCAATGCACTGAACACAGGAAAGAAGCATCATTTTAACTACTGAACTGATGTCAATTGAAGAGTGCCCAGTGGGGCTTTAAAAGTCCCAAGGCGTGTCCTTCGGTGACATCTCTGGGAACCCATGTACAGTTGTCCTTTGAGAATAACTACAGTATGTCTGAAGCAATAAAGTCATGGCTCGTATGTTCTCCTGATCATGTGCTCTTGTTCTTGTACTCACCCGAGGTGACACTGGAGCTGCTGTTTTTTTAATGGCTTTCATCTTTCACACTCCCATTTCCCAAACCCGCTGTGCGTTTGTGTGTGCGTGCGTGTCTGTGTGTTTTTGTCCTTTTGTGTGTGTGTGTGTGTGTGTGTGTGTGTGTGTGAATGCTCCCAAATTCACACACACACCATAATATATTTGTAATGTAATACCAGTAACACTGGTCGTGTGAAAGTCTGGGATTTCCAGGGCCTGTCTTTTTTCTGACGCAGATGGAAGCTCTGGGATATGAAAAGTGCTGGAATATGAATGAGTCCATTGGTATGAATTGGATCTGCCGGAATGGGCTCTCCCCGCCCATTCAGATTTATGGAGGAAGAGAGAATGGGAAGCTTTAGTGTCAGAGGGAGGCTCTCACCACCAGCTGTTTTTTTCTGTCTCCCTCTCTCTCTCGTCCACCCCCCCTTGTGTTGGACAGTAGGGCACGAGATTTGAACAGAATGCTGATATTTAACGGTGCAGACTGGACTCTGCAGGACCATGGGGGGGGGGGGGGGGTGCAAGAGATTGTTGCGTGAAGCTTTTCATCATATTTTCCTAATGGAACAGCCGCCGGGCAAATCAGCTGCATGGTCGCAGACGAGGAAGGATTCTCCTGATTGCTCTTGGGATTATACGCCACACACATACACACACACACACACTCTATCTCTTTCTATCTGTCTCGCTCCTCTCTCATACACACACACATCACCTACACACAATTCCACACCATTCCACACACACATGTTCCCTCATACACACATTCAGGCCAGAGCTCCCTAGCAGGAGTGGACTGGACTCCGCCTGTCCCCATGCTTCATTCTCTGTTTGGTGGTAACATCTGGGCCACATCTGTTTGCCCAGGATTTAGCCCCACTTAAGTTGCCTGGCCCATTCATCCATGTTCTCACTTGATTCTAGTGTAAGCTTTCACTCATGCTACCAGTTATGTGTGTGTGTGTGTGTGCATATGCGCATGTGGTATGTAGCCAGCAGCACCAGTTGCAAGAGGCTTTGAACAAAAGATTGGTGAAATTCATCCTCCATCTATACAACAGCTGCATTGTAAAGTGATTGTTTGTGTGAGCATTGTGTCATTTTGTTGTAGTTTTCTTTCTGTTCTGTTCAGATTGTTATGGTATGGGATTTTAATTTACAATAGGAGAAAAAACAAACCAACTCTATGATATCCTTTGTGTAATGTAAACAATCATGAAACCCAAGAGCAATAGAGTTACAACTACTTCAACAAGTTATGATAATTGAATATCAGCAAACAACCGTTCATGCATAATTGCTTTTTTAATATTACACATGATTATTTTCTTTATTCATCCTCTTCTCCTTTCTCTTCACATATTTAATTTCACACAGAAAGTACTTTTGTCTTGAAACATTTTCATAGTTTTCATTCAGATTTTTTTTTGTGTGTGTTTTTAAAACTTGAGGAGCCTACACTTAAGTCAGGTTGGATAAATTGTAGCCTATAGCTGTGCACAGTACCTAATGGCAACGCATTAAATGGGAAATTTGCTGGATTGGTTTTCTGCTGATTTATTGATATCTCATACCTAATTACTGTAACACAATCATCAGATACGTACCTTATCTGCATATTGCTCCAGACAACTTGAGTTTGGAACGGGAGGCATTTTGAGGAATATCATAATATTTTGCTTCTGGTTTTGGCTAGTTTTGTTTTCATTCTTTCTTTTTATTCTGCATTGCTGTAAACGACCAGTAGAGGATACTGTACCATACATCCAGGCATGGAGGTTAAGCCAGTCTATGGAACGACTTGTTCGCTTCTTTGGATGTACAGTTCTGCGTTGAATGGCCTTTGTGGTGTTGTCAGACCCCTGGAAACATTTCGACAACAACAGGTTGAGAGATTGGCAGCCCACATGGACATCTTTTACGAGAACCGGATGAAAATCACTTCTTGTTGTGACATTTCCTGGGTTGTCAAAGTAATCCCCGTAAAACAGTAATGGTGGTGTGTAGGTTCATGTGAAAATGTAAAATGGGTGTAACTTTTGGGGAACATAGTAGAGCGGTACGGAAACCACATGTTTTCATCTTGAAAACAGAAGCACACTAATATCAGTAAAAATGTTTTCCCTTCATCTTACAAAGCTATACAACATCATATGCGCTTAATAAAGTAGACATTTTACTAAAGTCGCGTCTTACTGGTGTTTGTTTTTTGAGATATCAATTGGTTCCAAGGAAATAAGTGCGCATGCCTGGACAGTCTATGTCATATTTATAAATCCGACTAAATGACAAGTAGCCCAATTAGCTTACTGACAGACATCTGGAAACAAAAACAGCCGCGTAAACATCTGTTTGAAATACGCGTTTTATAACATGTTCAAATATCATGCTTTATGCGTACGCGCAGTTTCGCCTAAAAGATCGTAATGTAATACTATTTGTCTTCAACAGTAAGCAGATGATCTGCGCAATACTTCCCCTAGAACATTCCCCTTTCAACCGCAAACTAGCACATTCCAAGTGATGTGGACATAGCATAAAATATATCTGCAACTTGCCGAATCTTCCAAATACTGACACGTAAAGCATTAAAAAGCAGAAATGTATATCAAATGTAATGACATTGTATGAGAAAGCCTCTTCTAGTTCAAATGACGTCATTTGGAAAAAGGGGGCTTCCAACGAACACGTTTTTGGGGCGAAAATGTCCATGGACTTAGGCACTATGTCTACGGATGAACGGATTCCATCGAAGCCAGTGCAACTTCAAGGAGCAGGAGGGGTTCGTCAACTATCTGAGATCATTCATTATCGACATGAGCAAACTTAGGGAAAGGATAGACTCTGTCTGATGCGCATGCAATATTTCCTTCACAGGATTACTCTCCACTGCCTTCTGTGTGCGTAAATTGCGCATTTTGTAGTTAGGGTCTTGGAAGAACGGACTAACAGTGGATCAGTGGATCACTTTTCTACGCGTTCCTTTTCACCAATGTCTCATCCAAGCCGGCATTCTCATTTCAATATGTCTACAAACATTGTGTTCATCTTCTTACTTCTCTCCGTGTTCCGTGCATGGTAAGTGAAGCGGGCTATTCACCTTGCCTTTGTGTTTTAGAAGGGGTTTGCTCACATGACAAATAAAGACATGAACCTGTGGGGTTGATGTTTATTCCACTTGCTGAGAATTTACACAGTCACACATATGTAGTCTATAAGTTCTATGTTATTTTGCCATCATCCCAGAAAGTTTTCTATCGTGTCATTTAACTTTGTTGTTTAACATATCAGATGTTTGAAGGGTAACATCCAATATCTCCTTAAATTGAATACTCAATGGAAATGAACTGACGGATGAGCCACTTCTCTGAAGCGCGTACTGACAAAGTAGCCTATGCTTATGTTAACAGCAGATTTCTGCTACCTTAACTTCGACAGAATATTTCTTTTGTTAACAAGCAGATATGTTGTGTTGAAGAAAGTGTGTTTCTACTAAATGTTTATCACTAAGTCTGCATGCTCTAAAACGGTGTTCGTTGTCTTTGCAAAATGACATACTGATATTATGTGGTGATTTCAGTGTTTCTGATTCAATGCAACATATGATAGGCTACGTAATGGCTACTGTATGCTACTGTAGAGTGCACTAATGCATTCTTATAAGGCAATTGAATGTATCAGATTTATTCACGCTTGTCTGGCAGACATGTATGGAAATACGATGCATGTCTAATTATTGCATTTAGGGCAAGAAATGTATTTTTCTACATAATTCTTGAAATAAGTTTTGACAGGGGAAAGCAGTTTATGAATACAGTTGAAATACATGTCTACATAATGATGACCGACACACATTCGTGCCTAAAACAACTAATTCGTTTGTTAGAATAATCCCATTACTGTGTATTCTTTTAGTTCTCAAAGACTTGAAGCAGAGGACGAATATGATGATGACATGACAGTGAACCAAATGTTGGCCCCCAGAAGTCATCAGACAGATGCGACGCAGATATTAAACAACTTACTGAAAGAATATGATAGAAAACTTCGACCCGACATAGGAGGTAAGTTGCATTTATCACATCAGGCATATATGCCTCTAGTCCTCTAGGCTGCAACATACCACTGTCCATGGTGCTGAAGGAGATTCGCGGTCTGTTGCCGCTAAAGGCCAAGGGTAATACAGTATTTGTGCAAAAACTGTACGAACTTCCAAACTAGTACTGGTCTGTCATGTTGAGAATAGATCAATATGTAATAAGGCTTTGCTGTGCAGTATTATATCATTAACCGTTGAGCAGATGAGCTCGTTTGTCTGTTTGCACAGGACATTTCAGTGTGCCGCCTCTGATGCTGGAACAGTTTATCATGCATTATATATGCCACGCATTTCTATTCCAAGATTCAAAACATTCTGTTAAAGCTTTGCCCTGTCTTAAGCAGCTGGTTTTAAACAAATTGGTGACAGCAAGCAAGCGTATGTTTAATACAAGACAGACTTTTCTGACTAACTGACATTTCATACGTTTTAACAAAATGAATTAGGCTTTGCTAAATATAATTTACAGCTGTGTGTGTACATTTGTATGTGTATTTTTATGTGTGAAAGAATGTTAAAAGCCATGAAAAAAAAGATTTGAATAATAGCTAAGCTTTGTGGGGATAAATAGAGGTATGCTAGAGGTATTTAATTTCCACACGTGACAGTTATGAAGATGAATAGCAATTTGCAATTCATTTCACTGCCTGATTACAGATGTAATTGTTTTAATGGTAGAGTGGGCTACTGGGCGTTAGGTACTACTAATCTCAGTATTTAAATACTCATGTTTCCAAACCAGCCCTTTCACAGCTCTATCAGATGAGAGAGAAAACAATGGCAATATCCCCCAGTAGTTCTGACTCAGAGAATCGGAGCTGACCGTATTCATATTACATGCCTCGTGACTTCTATGCTCTCTTGTACCCATCCAATGCAAAGCCAAACATACAAGTATGACGCACAGTGTGTTGTCCTTAGTTGAAATGCTTTTAGGTGCATCCAAAACAGAGAGAGGAAAAACTGAGGAGATTTCTAAACATAAGATCTGTGTGATTAGGGGCCTTGAGCTGCTGTGCATGCAGGTGCTGAGGAAGCCCAATAAGGCAGTGCATGGAGAGAGGGGGAGAGATAGAAAGAGAGAGAGAGAGAGAGAGAGAGAGAGAGAGAGAGAGAGAAAGTGAGAGAGAGAGGACTGTCTTACTCTGCCTCTGAGAGAGACAGAGAGCTGGCGGGTGTTGTCTAGTGAGGAGCATTGCGCGGGGAGAAAATGAAAGGGCCTTCCAAATGCAGTAGAGGCCAGTTGAGCCCGTGACCACCTCCTCCACCACCACCACCATTTTGTTCCATGGATCACCCGGCCTCAATATGTGCCCTATCACTCCCCCTCTGAACCCCCACCCTTACTATCTCTCCTGCTCTCTCCCTCTCCTTCCCCTCCCTTTCTCTCTCTCTCTCTTGCTTCTCTCTCTCTCTCTCCCTCTCTCTCTCTCTCTCTCTCTCTCTCTTTCTCTCTCTCTATATATATATATATATATATATAATGTTTTCTGATCCCTCGCACTCTCTCTCCCTTTCTACCTCCTTGTCTCTCCCTCACCATCTCTCCTCCCCTCTCTCCTCCTCTTTTAATCTCTCTCTTCCTCTCTCACTCTTTCTCTCTCTCTCTCTCTCTCTCTCTTTCTTGCTGTCATTTCCACTGGGTGTTAGCACTCAGTGCTGTCAGTCAGTGTGTGAGGAGAGGAGGTTCCCTCTCTGGATGGCATCGCTACCAATTGCTACCATCAGAGATATGTCGGCCTGGAAGCTCCGGCGTCTTATGTTTGCAGACAGATGACTGTGTGAGGTTGTGTGCATGTCATAGTGTCTTGAATTATGCAAATGCAGAGTTGACTGCTCGATGTAGACCATCCGACTTTGAGTGGGGTTTTCTTTTTTTCCTTTACTGATACGGTTTGTTGGCAAAATTATTGTTTCTCTGTGTCCATAACAACCGTGCCCTGTTGTTTGTGGAGTACAGGAGCACTATTGAAAATCCAATTTACTTTGTAGATCTGCATGAACAGAATTAAGTCTGGCTTTTGCAATCATAGGCTACCTCTAACTACACAATAGGGAGAATGGAAACACCAGCTGTAGATTGTACTGGAAAAAAGAAAGAGAAACTTAAATATACGGATACAAATGTCATTTTCATCTCTATTGATTATGCAACTGTGACACTGTACCTTTACCACTGTACAGTAACCTTTGAATGGCAACTTATAACTTCTTCACGAATGGTAGCCTATACCTATACCTTTTTAATCACATTATTCTCTGATATATTTTAATTTCAGATGTTTTTTTTATTTTGTGCTTGGGTAGTCGTTGATCATTTAGACTAATGACATCTATTTTCAATTCTAATTGTGAACTTATATTTCAGCTGACTCAGAGGTCTCAATTGTGTTAAAGCTACAGCTACAAAGACTACAGGCCAGTCAACTATGAAAATCTGACTATCAAAATGTTATCTAT
>NW_027468576.1:25123285-25268285 GCF_046254945.1 Alosa pseudoharengus | reverse complement strand
GGCTTAACAAGTTACCAGTCCAGAACACACAGAAAATTGCAACAGAAAGTTGCCTTTATAATCAACTACTATTTGTTCCAACAGCATTTAAACAAAGCATTTATAAAATTGAAAAATCCCACATTATCCCAAGCTTCAAAGAGCTCCCCATGTCTGTGACAGACAGACGTGACACCGCTAAATTCTCAGCTTGTTTATACCCCACACTGAATGCGTAAGAAAGGCCCATCACTCTGGGGTGTGGTAGCCTACTCTCTGGGATTTATGCACCAAGGTAACTGAAGTATCCAATTTATGTCTTGAAATTATGTTTGAAATAAATGTCTTAGAACAAAAACTTTGGGTAGGCCTATATACTTAGGCTAGTGAAAACTAGTTGATCAGTAGGCTAGTTGAGTTTGTTATCAATAAACATAACAGCTAATGTCATGTTGAGCAGGAGATAGGCTACCATAAATCCTCAAATTATGCCCGGGATTGATTCTATTTATAGCCGGACAAATAAAGGCAGGTTCCCATATTTGCCTATACCATACCAACACTTGCCATCAGTCCACCAGCACTAGAAGACATTGCTTCGATTTAAGTCAATGAAATAACACCTCTTCTTAATATTTTATTATATTGTTGGTTGGATTAATAAAGTCGTTTTCCTACCATGGGTCTCCAACACACGTTCTCAAGCTCATTGTCTTGCCGCCCCTTTCGAGCTAATTGCCAGAGGCTGAAGCCTACGACATTTAACGCAATTGCTGTGTGACTCAAGGCATTCCAATTTAATATATTTTAATAAAAATATATTTAATACAATTTAATAAAAATAATTTAATAAGAAGAAGCCTACTACATCATGCATAATTAAACAATAACTCAATTTAGGCTACTTGGCTACGCAAAAAGGTTTCTATTACAGCACAACCCCTATTCAATGAATGGCTGCCTTGTCTCGCAATAAACAGCGGTGGAAATCCCGACACTTTTTCAACTGCATGAAACATAACAGTGAACCATCAAATATCTCCCAGATTTCAGTGCCCATCAGTCCCAACATTTAGCAATATAATCAAACAGTCCAAAAGTAAATTAGATCCCAAACCAAACCGAAAATGTTATGCTTTTGATGGCCTACCAGTATGCCACTCCAAACGAAAAGCATCTCTAATGATGGTTGTTAGTAGACAAACTGGCTTCAGATATCCAACAGAGTGAATATGAGATTGTGCAGTCTTACAGTACTGTAGATGGCTGTGGTTAGTGATGTGATGCTGTTAATGGGGAGTTTTACATAGTTAGCGCAAACCCTATAGGTTATTATTTATTTAGCGTACCTATAAGGCTTTTTTTCCTTATCAAAAGTGAGGGGGACGACAGCCGTCTCTTCAGCACTGCGTGGGACATATCCCCCACATCCCCCGTGCCTCCTGCGCCCCTGGCTTGAGAGTTGGCAGAGCCGTGCTATATTGACACAAGGCACACGGGGGCTGCCTGGGTCTCACAATTCAGTGGGCTATGCAAACTGCATGTGGCCCAGCGCAGTGGAGTAAAGATCTCCTGGTCCAGCCGCTCTCCATCCATATGGCCACATGTTTATTTAATGAGGGATGCTGCATTATAGCATACATGTAGATCTCTGTCTCTGTCTCTCTCACTCTCTCTCTCTCTCTCTCTCTCTGTCTCCACCTCTTATTTATTCTGTCTGTATTTCACTATCGTTTCACTACAGTCTGTGGTACTGTATCTTTCTCTTTTGGTCTCACGCTTTCTCTCTCTCTCCCTCTCTCTCTTTCTCTCTCTCTCTCTCTGTGAGTGTGTGGTTGTCTTTTAAAAGCCATACTGACATGCTTTAAACAATGATTAACAGTGCGACAGTGTGACTATATGTTCTATAATGACTTTGGATGTGCAAAAATGGACAAAACGTCTCTGTCTCAGAGGACGCTAATTGCATATTACCAGTATTATTGTCTCAGGCCCAAGAGAGCGGATAGGTATGAAATTGATAATTAGCAGAGATTGATGGAAAGGCTACAGGTTAGTATTGGCATGGGAAAGCAGTGGTTTGGCTATCAGGGATGGATCTTTTCAATTTAATTCCTTTTTTTAATATCTCTAATTGCTTGTTGTTTTACATTTACATTTAGGTGTGAAATGCTGTACCCTTCCAATACGTTCAAATAGACTATTTACTTTCAAATGGACTGTTTAAGTGTTTGGTAACATGATTTCAATTATGTTGTTGACATGTGTTGATTCATTTATGAAATGAGAAATCAGCTTTCGCACAGTATTGTTCTCGAGTGTACACAATAGACCTCATGACCTTCACACATTTGAATGAGGTTAACTAAGAAAAACAAGCTTTGGGCCAAGGACCTTGTATAGGGTTCTGTGTACTTTTTCGATCATTCATTATTCTATTTTGTAAGTGAAATGAAAAAACAAGTGGTATGTTACTTTTTTAAGTTCTATAGTCACTTGCTAAATGAAAATTATTGCATACTTTGACCTATTCCAGGGATTACAAATATAATGTTGACCTAATGATTGGATAATGTGAAATGCAAAATGCAATAAAGAAAAATAAATGTCATTCTAACCGTGTTATTTGGACAGTAGCTTAGGCTAGGTCTGAACTAGTTAGACCTGGAAGTACAAATGAGTAAACACTGTTATAATGGACAGGGTCAACATTTATTTATCTTTATTGCATTTTGCATGTTACATTATCCATTCATTTAGTCAGCATTGTCTTTGTAGCCTAATCCCTGAAATAAGTGAAAATACGGCATAATTTTAATTTAGCAAGTGACTATAGAACTTCAAAAAGTCATTTACCACTTGTTTTTCAATTTTCTATTTCAGTTCCAAAATAAAATAAAAAATACACTGACTGTATAGAGTTTGTTCAATGTTCATGGATGCTCACTGTATATTGTTTGTGACAGGTTCAAAATGAGCTTTCCAAATCATTTGTTTGTTTTGAGAATTATATTTTATAACTTCCATACTGTCTGTAACATTGAAGAAAAGATGTTCCATATTTTTATTTGTTCATTTTATTCATGAATCAGTAGGTTGGTCCGGTTGGGAAGATTCACAATGAGCATGAGGCACTTTTTGATCAAGACTCAAGAGATGGTCACTACATGAAAGTATGCTGCAGGATGAGAGGGCGGATGAGAGGCAGGGAAAGAGACATGCCCTGGATCCAGAGGTAGACTCCACTTGCAGGCCTCAGGGCATCTGCAGGGGCCCTGTCAGTGTCCTACCACTGGCCTGGTACATCTTACCTACAGTATCTCCTCACAGCACACACACACACACACACACACACACACACACACACACACACACACACACACACACACACACACACACACACACACACAGAGAGAGACAGAGAGAGAGATACATACACACATGCACACATTACAGGGGCAGCCGTGGCCTACTGGTTAGCACTGGTCCGGACCTGTAACCGGAGGGTTGCCGGTTCGAACCCCGACCAGTAGGCACTGCTGAAGTGCCCTTGAGCAAGGCACCTAACCCCTCACTGCTCCCCGAGCGCCGCTGTTGATGCAGGCAACTCACTCCGCCAGGATTAGTGTGTGCTTCACCTCACTGTGTGTACACTGTGTGCTGTATGTGTTTCACTAATTCACGGATTGGGATAAATGCAGAGACTAAATTTCCCTCACGGGATCAAAAGAGTATATATACCTATACCTACCTACCTATATACCATGCACACACACACACACACACACACACACACACACACACACACACACAGACACACAGACATACACACAGGCAGACACACAGCACAACCATCTACCTACCCACACACACAAAGGTCCAGACTACCAGGCTCTGCAATGCCTTTTTCATATTTCAGTACCCTTGGCATTTAATCCAGTAATGAGACAGGGAGAACTGAGATGACACTGAGGTGGTGACCTCATTAGCTCTTTCTCTCTGGCCACCCAAACACGGGCTTTATTCACTTGACTAACCCGTAATGCAAAAGGAGTGTCTGTAGGCAAGCTACGATGACTGATGTGCTAGAACCTATAGCGCACAGAGAATGAGACACCAGCACCTACCCGCAAGGCATTGTGGGCAAAAAACTGTACCACAGGGGCTGATTGGCTACTTATGGGGAAAGGCTTGGTGGAAATATGTTTGTATTGTAAAGGGACAGTGGGAGTTGCTGCCTCGTATATTCTGACCAGTACTACATTCCCTGCACATTTCCCTCTTAAGGGTGAAATATTATGAGCCTCATCTGGCACTCGTCTGAATACACCTCATTTCACATCTATCAGGTGGTTAGTATTCCCCCTCTCACATCTCATGGGAAATTGCTGTATATTAGGGTGCAAACAGCTGGCCAACGCCAAATATAAATCCATATTAAATACGCGTTCCCTGCCAGTTGTGAAGCCAAACCCTTTGGTCGAGCGATATGTCTTATTAGTGTAGCATCTCCATTTAGGATTTTTTATAATCCTTGGCCGTGGCAGTGACAAAGTAATGTGTGCTGACAAGGACACTGTTAATTTTGCGGGAGAGCCTGGAGATAAATATGGGCCTGGGGCCAGAGTCTTTGTTTTTTTTTTCCAGTCCCATCACTGTCAGCGAATGTCAGGCAAATTGACTGAAGTGTGATTCTGTGCATTACTACCTCGTCCATCAAACGAGTCGGGACACGTCTATGCAATGCTCAAGAGTGGCCAGACTTAGACCATTTCTTAAAGGGACACACTACCTTTTGGGGAATTAAGTTATTTGCAGTCTACTCCAGAGTTAGATAAGAGGATACATACTATTCACTATTCTCTCCTCTGGCAATAACCAAATATTACACCGTTATCCTAGCTTTGGATAATTCACTGCAAGTGAGTTACACCAGTTAGCCTGTAGCTAGCCTATAGCTAAAAGGGAGCTATTGGTTAACTGGTGTAGCCCATTTCCAATGAATGAAGAGATGTAGAGGGAGATGGAGAGAGAGAGTGAAATGGAGTGAGAGAGGGAGAGAGGGAGAAAAAAGAGACAGGGAGGTTGACAGGGAGTGCGGGAAAGAGATAGAGTAAGAGTGAGAGAGCCATATAGTGAGAGGGAGAGGGAATAGAGAGAGGGGGAGACAAACAGAGGGGAGAGGGAAGGAATTAAAAAAGACAGAGGGCTGAGAGACAGTGTGAGAATGAAAGAGAGAAAGATAGAATCTGTGTGTGTGTGTGTGTAAGAGAGAGAGAGGGAAAACGAGTATGAGTGAAAGAAAGGGAGAGAGTGAGAGAGAGAGAGAGAGGGAGAGAGAGAGAAACCTCCATTGGCCCCATCAGTGCTGTTTATCATGTGGCTGCCACCCTCCCTAACAGCTCGTATACATCTCGGCGGGGAACATCGATATGAGCCAACTCGATTATGATATAAATGTCTCCTCCGACAGGTCGTTACCTCGCGACGGATCGGCGGCAGTTCCCTCCCCCGGGGGCAGTTTACAAACCCCCGCCACATCTCCCCCGGGGACCCCCACATCACCTCCCTCCAACGCCCCTCTGCCGACAGCCTTGGCTAAGGGAGGGGGCCGGGCACATCAAATGAGCATGTCATGATTAAGATCTGTGGCTTACACCATCCTCCTGGTCTCCTGCCCCCTCCTCTCCACACACACACACACACACACACACACACACCGCACCACCCTTGCCGAGACACCCATCATTCTGTAGCTCACAGAGGAGAGGGCGGACAGATGGTTGGCAATATGTTTTAGACAGACACGTTTCATTTTGGTCTCACACTCCTGCTCTGCATCCTCTCAGCACGCCACCACCTCCTCCTCTTCCTCCTCTTTCTCCTCCTCTTCCTTCTCCCCTTCTACTTCAGCGTAATCAAGCCCTCCATGCTCTGAGCCCAGCCAATCCTGCCGAGCAGCCGCCTGTGTTGTCATATCAGCTGATGAAAGCGCCGTGTTGCAATTGAAACGATCTGTGATCATGTGAAAAGCTGCAAGTGCCACGAGCATCACAGATTAACTCTGGGAGGTGTTCCATTTTGGAAAGGGCGGGAGAGCGAGATGTCAGCTCTCTGTGATGAGTTACCAGCACTGTGTGGAGATATCGTCCTGTAACACAACCGATGAATTGCATATGACAGTGGTCATGTTACTGGCCTGAATTTATGCTTCTCATAGTCAAGTGAATCGGCCTTGTATGCCACTTTAAAAATCTGGATTATTGGAAGTGAGTTACCATGAATAAATCACTAGCAGATGAATGGAAAATGAGAGTCATAATCTTCATGCATTTTGTATGAGACATATGTACAGCTGGTTAAGATTTAGATATACACTGAAGGTTCAAAACGAGACAAGCATTTGCTCAGCATCAGGAGCTGACCCGATAGGATGCGCCATCGATGTTCGATTATGAATGGAAAGCCTATTATTCATTAGCACTTGTATTCGTAACAAATGCATTGGCTGGTGAGAGAGAGGCACCATATCTGATCGCACTCGCTCTGGGTGCCACCAAAAGTGCTGACAGAATCTGGGGAGAGCATAGCAGCAGAAGCAGTGGTGCAGAGATTGGATTTAAAAACGTCTTTTTGTCGATTAGAAATCTCACACTGACAAAAAGATGGATTTTTTTCAGGGGGAGAGAATTTTAACATTCTGTACAAACCAACACATCATCCACAGCATGGCCAATTTGGCAACAGTTAAATTCTAAGTTCAAGTCCTGTTTTAGTCTTTTTTTATTTCTTCCAGGAAGGAGTCCTTGGTGCTAAAATAAATAGACAGTCTCTCATTTGGGGATATTTTACTGCTGTTTTCTGTTATTTTTCTGTTATTTTTCTGCTATTTTTCTGCTATTTTTCAGAACTGTGGCCCTGCAGTTTGAGGTGAATGTGCTTTGTTTTCATCTGTGTGCTTGGTGGTGACATTGCCTTGCTTCCATTTGTTTGCTTGCGATAATATGCAGGAATGAGTCGTGAAAGCTTTGAAAAAGCCTCAGCTCCTGCCTATTGTCGAGTGTTCGCACTGCACAGCACTTATGAGGACTCTTTAAAAAGATTTTTCACTTTTGCTGGTGTGAGGTTTTGCATAGACAGTAAGAAAAATGTTAGAAAAGCTGCAGTTATCTACTGTGAGCTTAGAGGTTAAATATGGCAAACAACATTATGGTTGAATAGTGTAAGTCAGTGTTTCTCTAAAACATACTGTATGTAACACTGCACATTACTGTATAGCGAGCACTGTAAAAGTGGCCATGTAAAAACGTTCTTCATGATTACCTACAATAAGGCTTGTGTTTGTATAACGCTTAGTAAAGCTTTAAAATGCAAACAAAACATTTAAATCTTGTCCCAGAGCATATTAGTCGCCATGCCCCAATACCTTCCTCCACAGCACACAGTAAGTGTGAAGGGGAAACGGGAACACTGTTGCCACTGTGAAAAAAGGCCTAAATAATTCAGTGAGAAAGGAAAGGGGATGAAATGGCTGAGATGTTGGGAGGTGCCCATGGGCTCCCTGCCTCTGGGACAGACCCTGGTGCTCTTCCTCCTTCTCCTCCTCCTCCATCTCCTCCACCACCTTCTTCTCCTCTTCCTCCTGAATATGTTCGTACACGCACTTGAGAGGAGAAATGGGCAGGTGCATGGACATAGTCTGAGTGTGGGGAGCGCTGCTTTCTAATGAAAGCCTAATCGCCCAGAGTGCAAATCTTCAAAGGACTGTAATTAACATGCAATGCCACCAACACACCCCACCCCCCCACCCCCCAACACACACACACACACACACACACACACACACACACACACACACACACACACACACACACTCTGACTCCACCCCAACTTAGCCCCACTGCATCTCTCTCCCACCCAGAACTTTATCGGCGAGCCTCAGCTAAGATATTAAACATGCATGGCTATTTAATTCTGGGCCATCCCCGAAGCTACACTACAGAGTTTCAGCTTGGGATCGGTTTGTCCTCAAGAAATCGGTATTAAGAGGTGTACCTGGTTAAGAGTTTTATCTGTGGCATATAGCTGGAGTTATCTGATATAAAGTCCAGAGCAGCGGACCCCCTTACTATCTGGCCCAGACCCGGCCCGTAGTCATCTGTTATCAAAGGCAAAGTGGAAGCAGTCTGTCTTCAGGGCTTCTTTGATATTTAAGTTCTTTATCTGTATACCCGCTCGGCGGGTATTCGTTTCTGCCACTGATCGGCTGCAAATCGCCCCAGCAGCAGCAGCAGCAGTGGCATCGGCAGTTCTGGTAGCAGTGGCGGTGGCAACAGCATCAGAGGCGCATGACGAAAGCAGTGCGGCCCGGGCCCCGGCCGAGAATCTATAAAAACGTAATCTTCGAGCGGAGATGGAAAAAGGGGCTGCCGGTCGTGTCTTTGGTTAAACCCTGCTAAGTGCGGCTTTGATAAGGGCTGGGGAGATTAGAGCGCCTGGTCCCAGCATCAGAGACCCCCTTCCAATACACCCCCCCCACCCCCCTACAAAGCCTGCTTCTTCCTGCCTGCCTGCCTGCTTGGCTGCCTTACCTGAGTTATAGTTCCCCATCATCCTTCTCTGCCAAACTTCGACACCGCTCCTTAATAGACCTCTTTATCATCGTCCTCACGTGGTCATGGGGGAGAAACCAATATGCTACTTGAGGAGTTACACGAGGGTGTAGAAGGAGCTGCTTGTGTTATTTATACTGAAGAGCCTGATGAAAGGCTCTTCTTCTGTCCTTCATGTTTGTTAGCACTTGGAATAAATCTCAAAAGAAAGCCGTGTTGTGAGTCCTTTCAAACGCTCTGCCAGCAAAGAATGGTTTTGATACACTCTTAAAACGAATGTGTTGAAAACAACACAACTTGCGTTGTTTTTAACACATCTCTGTGTCCAGATAGGGACAACATAGTTTGTGTTGTTTCCTTTTTTATTTGTTACACAATATGTCTTGTGTTGAAAATAACACAACTTGCGTCAATCTCTGTGTCTAGATACGGACAATAAATACAGACATTCGTTTTAAGAGTGTAGTAAATACACAATCCATGTCCAGCAGACGCTTTAAACTTTCACTGGTTCAGCAGTGGAGAAAATGTGAGTTGACCTGCAGTGACACACTTTCCAGTTGTTTCTTCAACATTTCATTTTCTGCTTTTTCCTCAAATAGCTTCATCATTAGCATCATTGATTAGAATCCTTCAGAGTTTAATGGATCTTCACAGGCTGTTATTAGAGTTTGTTCAGGGCTCTTTGATGGCAGAGCTGATGTGATTTATGTGCATTGTCTTCAGCCTCATCTTCAGCTGATTAAACACAAAGTTTAAAAGAGAAAGTTGGAAGTTGTTTAAATCACTTAATATTCAATGTCTGTATGACAATACCCACAAAATAAACACTTGAGGTTTTGGTCCCATGTTCCATGAACTTACTATACAGTAAGATCCATGCTCAAATCTAGCCTGGGTGCCAGCCAAACTTAGCCCCGCCCACAACATCACGTCAGGCTAATGTTTATCCATAGATGTGTAAAATCTATATAGTTTAGTTGACAACCTAATGTCTTATTTCTATATATGACACAGTAATGTCTTTGTGATAGCTTCATGTTACATATAATGTATTTTTATCATATGATAGAATATGCTCAAGTACACATTAGTACGTGTCACTAACCCTACACCAAATGCTAACCATAAACACATTGATAGAGGCACAGTATTCAGATCATTTTGTACATTGAACAGTTCACATGTACATAAGAAGGATGCTTAGATGATTTTGGAGTTTTCAACTGTAGGGGATCCAGGCCGGTCTCTCCTATATTGTCCAGCCTTTCCAACTTGTTGCTCTCCTTGCTAGCCAAATGTTACATAGTTCATGAGACATCTTACAGAGCCATTCTCTAATGAACAATCAACAGAACGAATGGAAGACACACTGTTCTCTCATCTCTCATCTCACAGTGGTGTAATGCCCATCATACAGATTGCCCCATTCTTGCTCATGCTAAGTGCCTTGGCACACGTCACCAGCAGTTTGCAGAAACCACTGCCTGCCAACTTAATGGGCTGCAACGCAAGGCCTCTAAAGACCAGTAATGCACAATGATGGGGCTCACTTTGCCATGTGAGCATGAGAATGGGTTATTACAGCGGTAGCAGAGGTAGCAGCGGTGTCAGCAGTGTGTCAAAGCACGGGCCTAATAGATTTAAAAGATGGCTCTTTAGACGGCGGCCGTCGGCTGAGCATGAAATCCCGCCCCATGAATTGTTCATGGCGAGCGGCGCGACGATGCGAGAGTGGTGGCGCCGGAGCGAGACCCGCGGGGCCGGCGGCCCAGAGGGAGTACAGATGACTGGGCACCGGATCCTGGCGACCCCAGATAAGGCTGCCGCTGCAGGAGCAGGAGGGGAAGTGGGAGAATAGGAGAGCTCCCAGGGGCCAACTCTCTGCTCAGCTCTATCTCAGCTCTTGTTCCCACTCGTCTGTTCTCCTCATCTCCCTTCCCTTACCTGACCTGTTCTTTTGTCTTTTCGTTTCACTCATAGACTGTATATATAGTGGTCTATGGTTTCACTTCACTTCTCTCCTTTACTCTCTCTTGTTTTATACTGTATGTTCTTTTCCCCCTCCTCCTCCTCAGTCTAATTTAAACTCCTGTCATCTTCTCTATTCTTTTCTCTTTCACCTCTCTTACCTTATCCTTCCTTTCTTTTTTCCTCATCTCTTCTCTCCTCCATTCACTACTCTTCCTCCATTCACCATTCTTTTACCCCCCTCTCTCATCTTCTCCATTCACCATTCTTTTACCCCCCTCTCTCATCTCCTCCATTCACCATTCTTTTACCCCCCTCTCTCATCTCCTCCATTTACCACTCTTTTACTCCACCCTCTCCTGTCCTCCATTCACCTCTCATTTACACCACCCTCTCTTCTCTCCTCCATTCACCATTCTTTTACCCCCCCTCCTCTCCTCCATACACCACTCTTTTACTCCACCCTCTCTTCTCTCCTCCATACACCACTCTTTTACTCCACCCTCTCTTCTTACCTCCATTCACCACTCTTTTACTCCACCCTCTCTCTTCTCCTCCATTCACCACTCTTTTACCCCCCCTCCTCTCCTCCATACACCACTCTTTTACCCCCCCTCCTCTCCTCCATACACCTCTCTTTTACCCCACCCTCTCTCCTCTCCTCTCCTCCATTCACCACTCTTTTACCCCCCCCCCCCTCTCCCATCTCTCACAGTGCACCCAGTGGCTGTGATGAATGTGTCTCTGTCAGAAGTGAGAGGTGTTTGACTACTGCCCAGCCCCACTGGCGAGCCAACCAGGCGACCAGACACAACAGACCGTCATCCAGGCCTGAGCAGCTGTCAGGGGAGCAGGCCAAGCAGCCCAGATTATCAAATGGGATTAGCAGGATGGGAGAAATGACATTACACTGATTCACTCTCTCTCTCTCTCTCTCTCTCTCTGTTCTACTTTTGCCCCTCATTCTCTCTCTCTCTCTCTCTCTCTCTCTGTTCTACTTTTGCCCCTCATTCTCTCTCTCTCTCTCTCTCTCTCTCTCTCTCTCTCTCTCTCTCTCTCTCTCCCTCCCTCACTCTGTCCTACGCTACTTCTCCCCACCACTAGCACCATAATGACACAGACACGGGCAGCCAGGCAAAGCGAGGGGAATGCAGGCATCATAATCATTAGGCCATAACTGCAGTGTTTACCCTTCACTGGACCAAACATACTGGGCTTTGTTGTCAGGTCCAAAGAGAGTAAAGATGCTGAGAGAGAGAGAGAGAGAGAGAGAGACAGAGAGGGAGACAGAGAGGGAGAGAGAGAAAGGAGAGGAAGAGAAAAGGAGGTGTGAAAATGGTGAACGTGGTTTCAGAGGCAGAAGTGTTATGGCAGCTCTGCTTGAAACCAGGGGAAGATACAAACAACTTAGGTGGGGTCATAAAGGAAGACAGACGTACGCCTCCAGACAAAAAGCTGCTCTCTTTTTTGTTGAGCCTACTTACAGACATTTTGTAAAGTAATGTACTTTAAAGATATCCTTCATGGTTTAGTTAAAGAATTTGATTCAGTTCCTACTTAGCCTCCAACGTACAAGAGCATTTTTTTTTCTTGTAGTTCGAAATGAGTTGCACTGCTGACTCAGCTCTGCAGTTTCTTTTTTTTAACAGCACAGCTCTTTTTTATGAGGGTAACCAGTTCCTTCTGGTCACTGACATTTTGCCGAATAACTCATTTTGTGTGCATGGACAAGCAACCTTTTAGTCAATGAGGTTGTGTAGATAATGGCAATTTTTTGGGTGAACTATTGTTTCACGGGTGATAATAAGGGTTTTTGGAAGAATTTAGCGTGAAGGATATAAGACTTATGATGTGGAAGGTTTAGCCACAGGTATAAAGACAGTATTATTATTCTCATGTCTGTTTCTCCCTTTCAGTATTTCTTTATTTATTGCAAGTGTTTCTGTTTCTAGCCTGAATCCAAATCATTCGCTTCTCATAGGAGCTCAATTTGCTATGTAATGTGTTTCTGTATTTTGGGCATTTCGAAACAAACACAGGCAAAAAATAAACATAACGGATAATAAACATATTGGCCTAATGATAATTTAAATATATGTTTTCTGCACACACTGATAGATATTAGATAGATATTAGCATAAACTCATAAACAAAGTTTATTTCTGTTTACCATGTCTGAATGTGTTTATCACTGTTATTCACTCTCTTTTGCCAAGCAAGATGAAAGTATAATTGCAAAAAAAAAAAAAATAACATAACAAACAAACAGTGCAATCTACACAGATTTTTTTGTGCTGTTCATTAAAATATTAAGTAATTTGGCTTAGAAAATTAAAAAAGGAAAAAAGTGCATTTATTAGAGCAGATAACGGGTTGTTAATGTTTTCCTATTTATATAAAAAAAACTCCCTCCCATCATTTCAGATCTCTCAGACCATCTTATCTGACAGACTACTACTACTAACTAACTTGCTATTCTATAACTTATTATTGCTATTCTCCTTATTATAGTTTGATCAACATTCTAATCTGTTTCCTGTTAAATTTTTAAATATTATATTGTTTTTGTATTTTTATGTCGCTTTGGACAAAGGCGTCTGCCAAATCCCATCCATAACCATAACTAACAGTGTCTGACACTGATTCACAGAAAATACCCTGGGGTGACACAGTAAGCTCTCTGAGGGAGGGGCAGACATTGGACTTTGGGAACAGGCAACAGGTTGGTCTGAGGTCACGGAGGATGAGGAGAAATCAGAAAATGGAGAAAGAGAAAATTTACATTACCTAAATATGAACATACTGTACATACACACAGACACACACAGACACACACACACACACACACACACACACACACACAACACACACACGCACGCACGCACACACACACACACACACACACACACAGACACAGCCGCATGGACACATGCCAACACAAACATGCAAACACACACACACTGCTCTCCATTGCCATATGCTCTCCATTGCCATACAATTCATAACTGTACAATTATCATTATTCTGTTTTATTTTTTATGTTTCCCCCTCTTCCTCTCCCCTTTTGATATGTTTGACCCAAATGTTTTGGCAATACTGTACAACGTTATGGTCATGCTAACTGAATTATGCTAATTGAATTATGCTATGAATCATGCTTTTGAATTTGAATTTGAGAAAGAGAGAGAGAGAGGGAGAGAAACAAAGGCAACAAACTGGAGTGGAGCAAATGTGACTGCTCTGACAGTACACGCAAGTTCTATGGTCAAGCCAGTGTCTGGGTCAGAGTCAGAGTCCATCGATTGCCCCCCCCCCCCCCCCCAGCCTCCACTGGACGTCTGAGCAAAAGGAGTTTTCCACAGGGAGAGCAATTAAGCCATAATGACCAACCCAGTGTCAGACATAAAGGCCATAAGTCTATTCTGCAGTGCCCAGCTGTTACAGTATCTCTCCACACAAGGCTGCTCTTTCCAGACCAGACAGAGCTTTCTTTAGTAACACTCTCTGTTATCACAGTGCAGCACATCTCTTGTTATGACGTTAATACAATGTGTTTAAATGTGTAACACACTTTCTATTAGTATGTAATAGCATACTAACATAACTGTATGACCTGACCTTAGCTATGCAGTTATGATACAATATGATTTTACTCTTTACTTTTATGCAGTGAAATATGAAGTTGTGCTGAAGTTCTTACTTTTTGGAGATACTTTTAAAGGTACTCTCTGCCAAATGCTTCACTTTATATCTCCTATATACTGCGCTGACTGTGTGAGGTATTCTATTGATGTTCATCCAGTGCTCCTCATCAGTGGTGGGTCTTTTTAAGAAGCAGGAATAGTTTGGGTCCTTTCAAAGATTGTCAGCGTGGCATTGGCTCTCTCTGGCAGAGTGGTTCTTGGAAAGGCTCTATAGAAAAAAGGCACTTTCATCCCTTAAAAGTCTTCACCAAGAAACCGAGGATGCACTCATGGCCTTGCACTGTTGCACACAGAGGCCATTGTGTGCAGGAATTTGGGTGATTTAGATGAAGTCACTCACTCACACACAAACACACACACACACACAGAGAAAAAGAAGAGAGAGAGAGAGAGAGAGTCACACACACACATTATCATTATCCCACACACTGCGCTGTCTCCTAAATCATCAGCACCTCTGCCCATCTGTGGAGCAAGCCTGAACTCCAGCAGTGATGCCCCTCCACCCCCAACCTCACCCCAACCCCATGCACCTCCTCCCATTCCACTTGCACAGCTCCAGTGCTCTATGTGTGAAAAGCCTAATAAAAGGTTGTCAGTGCAGTCTTTCACACATCTTAATTTCTCCCTTCGCCCAAAAAGGCTACTTCCGTGCTCTTTTCATCTCTGGCACCAGGACGTGCTTTCCACTGAGCCTGATGTCCATCACACAGTAGCTGTGGCATGTAGATGTGAAAGGGAGAGAACTTAATGGGATTGTACATCAGGACCAAGAGTGACGAAAATGAATGTATTCACAACCCTTTCTTTATATATATATATTTAAAAAATCAATTGATTGGTTAGATTGATAGTTGCTGCAGCATTTTGAATGATTTCATCACTGGTGACTAAGAAATCTTCAAGATGCCTTCAAGTTCTTGTTATTGACTTGTAACATTTCAAACTACAGATGATTTTATTATATTATCATTGTGTATTTCTATTGTTATTGCACAGACATAGAGACTTCAGATAGATTTCACATAAATTCCAGAAATTGTATCATCCAGAATAGTGATTGGACAAGATTCTTGCATATCCAATGCCCCTTGAACACATTTGAGGAGGTACAGCAATGTTTTTTATTGACAGTGATGGGCTGGTTAAGCAGAGGATTGACACAGCCCTCTGTGTTAACTGGTGATGTCCCCCATCACTTCCCTAATATTAAGTTCACCTCTCTAATCTGAGTCAACCTCTATTAATTAGCCGAGAGTCACTGATGTCAGTGTTAATTGGCGTCTCCAGATGGTGGAGGACAGCTGCCTGACCATCGCCTGTCTAAATGAGCTCTGACAATATGACCAGGTGTGAGCAAGAACGCATAGGCCACAGCAGCACTTAGCATGCTCTGGGGACGTTGTCCATCACCAACGGATGCTGCAAAAGACAACCAAAGGCATGAGTGAGGTTTTTGAGTTCTGGAGAAATGCTAGCTTCATAGACAGTGAAGGCTTAGACCGTCGTCAATGTTAGTAACCTGATATTTACTAGTCAAAACACAAAGATAACCCTGGTTAGGGATGCTAGTGTTGTCTAGTCACCAATATGCAGATTAGAAATTAGATTGTTGCTTGTCAAATCTTAAGGATTGTCCTGTACAAAACTGTTAGTCTGAAAATCTACATTTTATGTAGATGTTTAACAGTGTTAATCTTAGCCTGCAAAGTCAAGTGTATTTAATCTAGCCAAAAATCATGAACAGACATGTTCAAAATGCAAAATATGCTGATCTGTGGTGGTGTGTGTGTGTGGGAGGGGAGCAGGCTTGTGCAAAATTCCAGAATTGAATTGAAACTTAAATTCCAGTTGAATTCTTGAATTTCACTTGCATTTCAATTGAGGTAGCAAACAGGAAGCAGAATTGCAATTCGAATTGTGGGGATTCCAGCCTAGATATGCCCCTCTCTGCAGTTTTTCCTGCTTAGACCAGCATGACCAATGGTCTCCCTGTATGTTTAAGCGGCATATGCAAGTCAAGACGTGCAGATCTTCCTGAGTAATCTAGTTCTGTCCAGCAAAACCCAACATACTAGGAGACATCCTGTGAATACTGTATGCTGAACACTGAATATGTGTTCAGCATACAGTATGTGTTTTATACTCATGATTAAGATGCAGTAAACAACTCACTGGTGCTTATGATGGTGTTTATGCACTCCACCTGAACTATTTACCTCAATTTAAGCTTGTGAATGCGGAGGGAACTGCTGGTGCAAACCCAAATCTGAGGTGTACCCAGATAGCAATTAGAACAATTCAATTTTTAATTATCTGTCCCCTCCTGGAAAACATGCGTGGTCTTTCGCAAAGCCAATTACTGGCTTGGCTCATTTGCATTTTAAGTCATACCTGAAACAACAGGCTTTATCGGCCTCCTCACTGTCCCTGTGTGAACATGTGGAGCCTAGGGAGTTGGAGGGAGAATGCTAAGGGAAGCTACACAAGCCGTGTGTGTGTGTGTGTGTGTGTGTGTGTGTGTGTGTGTGTGTGTGTGCGTGTGCCTATATGTGTGGCCTCTCGGTTAGCGATGCTTAACAGTACTACGACTCTCCAGAGATGTTCCCTCGGTTTGGAATCGAACGCGCTTGAAATGGATGATAAATAAGCCTCTGCACTGATCCAGGCTATCTTTGACCTTCGATCCTGAAAAAGTAGGGGTCCTGGCTGGCTCGCCTCACTGGAGATGTTGGGAGATGCCCGAGGGAGATTAACATGGTTTCTCTTTTGTTTCTCTCTGTTTGCAGTTAAACCTACGGTGATTGATGTTGACATCTATGTGAACAGCATCGGGCCGGTGTCCTCGATAAACATGGTAAGGGAAACTTAATTGATGTGTACAGTTGACTCATTCTATAACAACATGGCCAGGTGGTCTTATCTTTCTACGGCAGGCTTCAACCTCATCTTCTAAGAGACATTCTGAGAAAACTGTAGAAAGCGATTGCATCTTTCATATTCTTGTTCATTGGCCTCAATTATAGTTAATCCAACGAATGTCATGGCTGGTGACTCCATTGCAAAACTTCTTGTTTTATAGTTAATCCAAAAAGTGTCATGGCTGGTTACTCCATAGGAAAATACGGTATGTCAATATTGTGGCGTAGTCGGAGTTTAGAAAAGTGATTGAAGAAAAAAAGAAAACATCAGGTTTCTGGTCTTCCTTCTCTGCCGGATTCTCTCTGCTTTCCCAAACTGTCCCAATGTAAAAAGAATGACTACTGCATCTGTCTGATCCAATCAGAATTAAACAATGGAATTAATGACATATGTAGCATCATAACTGACACGTCCTTGACTGATCAGCATTACTGGGTGGGTTTTATGATGGGGTGCGAATCCTTACTTTTCTTTCTACTGAATCCTTCTGATTCCCTAAACAGCCTCCTTAGTCCAGTCATTTTAGGAGAAAGGGTGGAACAAATTGCAACACAAGCAAAATTAACTGATTTTGTATCCTCAATATGTCCTGAGTAAGGGAAAAAAAGCCCCGAAGAATCCCAATAGGGGAAAGTTTAGAAAAAGACCTAAATATACCCTATTCATGCGCCTATACAGTATTTCTCTGACGCAAATAGGGGAAAAAAATTAACCTTCACATATCACCATGAAAATTACTGAGTTGATTACTTACATCAAGACAAACAAAAAATGTATTATACGTTTTTTGAAATTGTTTGTTAACATGGGCAAACAGGGCATAATGTAATTATGTATAGCTAGTGACCCAAAACTAATTGCAACATTTGACAAAGAAATTGTCCAAGGCATGGAGGAAGATAATACATGTCTTAACTGGTATTATATCTCATCTAGAGGGTATATGCTTATATAAAATATATAGTTTATGGTGTTTAATTAGTTTTCCCTGGACAGTATAGGCCAAAATGTATCCACTTTACACTAGATTTGCCTTTACAGAATAGAGGGAAATGTATTGTGCATGGCATAGAGGAAGATGGGAAATGTCTTAAATGGTGTTATATCTCCTCTAGAGGCTATATGCTTATAGAAAATATATAGTTTATGGTTTTTAATTTGTTTTCCCTGGACAGTATAGGCCAAAATGTATCCACTTTACACTAGATTCGCCTTTACAGAATAGAGGGTAATGTATTGTGCATGGCATAGAGGAAGATGGGAAATGTCTTAAATGGTGTTATATCTCCTCTAGAGGGTATATGCTTATAGAAAATATATGGTTTATGGTGTTTAATTTGTTTCTCTTAATAGTGCAGGCCAAAATGTATCAGCTGTTCACTTGATTCGCCTATACAGAATAGAGGAGTATGTGTTATGCATGGTATGGAGGAAGATGGGACATAAGTTGATTGATGCTATATTTCATGTACAGTGCATATGCTTTTAGAATATGTATAGTTTTGACTGTTCTATGACTTTGGTAAAACCATGACCCATGCATAGGCATGCATTGTTAATTATTCATCTTAAACTATATTTATTAGTATGGCATTTTTGCCAGATGTCACAACAATAAAGTCACTTGGAGGCTAACTGCAGTTATCCCATCTGCACCCTTCTGTCGAATTAGGACATGATCATGTCCATCTTCAACTTTGCCTTCACAATTTTCCTGTATTCACTAACATAAACATACTGTGCTGTCCGATTATTGTTTTAGACAAAAATAGTGCAAAGTAAAGGGGCATCATACAGGCCCCTCTGATTGGACAGACAGTACAGTATATCAGTCAATCCCTGGGCAAGAGGTCAATTACTATAAGACTTGCAAAATGATGGACTGATACTTTAGTGTGATATACTGTATGTTTCAGTGACCTCTAAATCAGATTACGTAAACACCAAAACCACTTTCCTAGGCTGAATAATGCCTAACTATGTGTTTGTACAGATTACACATTGTGGAACACTTACATGCAAAAACCCACTTGGCTCTATTTAAAGATTCAACAACCATTTCCATTGATTCAAAGGGCCACAATGTAAAAATAGACACCAATTTTGCAACAAACCAGTCTGAAATAAGCCAAAGGAACTCTTTGAAAATAAAAGAATGTTCCTCAACAATGCAAGATTCTAAAATTCCATGTTAAGTTAGATGGGGTCAGATATTCTTTAGTATGTGTATTCTACAACATTCTAATTACAGTTTTGTCAGTATTTGCTGAAGAATAATGCATAAAACAACCCTCATTTTAACATATTTCCACCAACTGGATTTTCATGGTCTTTTACTATGGTGATTGAAATATAAAAATGTGAAAATAAATTCTGTTGCAATTAGTTTTGGGTCAGACCTTTGCCTGGACTATTAGCTCCGTTGTGGTATTTACAAATTAACTATACGTAATTACATTATGCCCTGTTTGCCCATGTTAACAAACAATTTCAAAAAACGTATAATACATTTTTTGTTTGTCTTGATGTAAGTAATCAACTGAGTAATTTTCATGGTGATATGTGAAGGTTAATTTTTTCCCCCTATTTGCGTGAGAGAAATACTGTATAGGCGCATGAATAGGGTATATTTGGGTCTTTTTCGAAACTTTCCCCTATCGGGATTCTTTGGGGCTTTTTTTCCCTTACTCAGGACATATTGAGGATTCAAAATCAGTTAAGTTTGCTTGTGTTGCAATTTGTTCAACCTTGACCCCTATTTTGACATAAAATGACTGGACTACCTGTTCCACCTACACTTAACCCTGGTGACTGCACATGTATACGTAGTTGTCATATGGATATTCTACGTTATATTACCTTCTTGAGCAACCTGGTCTCATTAGGGAAACGTTCCCCTGGGAACGTTTTGGCAAACCCAGCCAAACGTTCCACCAGACACGTTTCTGAGGTGCAAACTAGCCAAGCAACCCAGCGGGGGTGCTAAAGAGAGACGTTTAGACGTTGCTTACTACAGTTAGGTCTGGTCAAACTAAATTGTAGCTTACACAAGCTCAGCAGTATTCTTTGGTTAGCAAACCAGAGTTTTGGATTAATAGTGCCTATATCTCGCTACGTTTCACAAAATATAAGGCCACAAACCCTGAACTGCCGTCTATGGTTAGCTGCCACATCTTGGTGGGTGTTTTTTTTTGCGAGCAACCCGGGGGATTTTAGCTCAATTGTCAACACGCTCGACTTCCACTCCGAGGGGCAGCTGTTCGCAGGTTCGAATCCGGCTGTGTGCAGGGCCGAGCCGTGCAATTCAACCCAACGCACGAAGACCAGAGGACCAGGCTGCGCAGACTCGGCTTGCGACGAAGACCAGACTCAGCACACAGCCGGATTTGAACCTGCGAAGAGCTGCCCCTCGGAGCGGAAGTCGAGCGTGTTGACAATTGAGCTAAAATCCCCCGGGTTGCTCGCAAGAAAAAACACCCACCAAGATGTGGCAGCTAACCATAGACGGCAGTTCAGGGTTTGTGGCCTTATATTTTGTGAAACGTAGCGAGATATAGGCACTATTAATCCAAAACTTTGGTTTGCTAACCAAAGAATACTGCTGAGCTTGTGTAAGCTACAATTTAGTTTGACCAGACCTAACTGTAGTAAACAACGTCTAAACGTCTCTCTTTAGCACCCCCGCTGGGTTGCTTGGCTAGTTTGCACCTCAGAAACGTGTCTGGTGGAACGTTTGGCTGGGTTTGCCAAAACGTTCCCAGGGGAACGTTTCCCTAATGAGACCAGGTTGTTCTTGACCTTTATCCCACCCACACACATCACCTTTACATTAGCAGTTTCACCTCGCTTTTGACACAATCGGAATCCCACCCTTTGCCTCTTCTCTGTCTGGCTGAGGGGGATGCTGGAGGCTTGCTCTCTAGGGAGGGATGGAGGCTGGAGTCAGCAGTCCCTGGCGGGGTGGGGAGGGGAAAGGCCTATGGGGGCGGCGGTCAGCTTTACACACATGTGCGGAGGAGATGGGGGATGAGGTTATTGCCAAGCTAGTCTCTCTGTCAAGGCCCGTGGGCAGAAAGTCTAGTCTCTAACTCTAGTGAGAGGTGAGAGGTTTTTGTTGTGGTTAACCGAGGCATGGTTGGATGTCAGTGTTGAGAACTGGTGGAGCGTGTGAGGGGCTACGCTGAAGGTCCCATGGGGCTGGAAAGAAGCAAAGTGTCAAAAGCAGCATGGCAGGCGAATCATTAGAATCAAAGGATTTGACCACCTATATTGAATCTCAATAGCAGATCATCAAATATGACACCATTACCACCTACAATGGAGATACTGTGGGTCAAATTGCATTATTAAAGTATGACTGCATTTTCATCACAATAGCATGAGATTATTATGCCAAAACGATGGATATGACCTGGATTTGACTGGAGACTGATGCTCACTGTAGGTAAGAAGGTCTCATCCTCAGGTTCAAGTATGAAATCACTATAGCACTCTGGGGTTAAATCATTATAGTTCTGTCAACTTTAGAGTACAGTAATTAAATGCATTATAAGTGCAATTAACATCAACTGTATTTGGTGAAGGTTTAAAGACAAATATGTCAGAAAAGTTTAAATGATGAAAAGTTTGAAAGGGTAAGCTATGGAAAAATGTGAAGGGAGATGTTTAGTTATCCATGCATAGCTCAAACAAGTCTTACATGAACCTCAAGAAGACGAGTTCAGAAAAAGAACTTCCTGATGATGAAAACACTTAAAACACTGTCGAGCAAATCAGACGCTGGTGACTGATTTGCCACTTGATGGTGCTTGAAAGAAATTTTCATGCCTCAAGTGAGTGTGTGTGTGTGTGTGTGTGTGTGTGTGTGTGTGTGTGTGTGTGTGTGCGTGCGTGCGAGCGTGTGTGTGTGCGTGCGTGTGAGCGTGTGTGTGTGTTTTGTGTGTACGTGTATGTGTATGTGTGTGTGTCCTGGTATGTATGTGCATATTTGCATTTTCAGGAAGCTTACCAAAATAAAGTGGAGAGGCTGTCACACAGCTGACAGACATTGCACACTACCCTACCGTAATGGCAGACATTTCTCACAACGGTTATCAACCTAATGAATGTGCCAGAATGTCATAGCACAGATGAACGGAACATTCCTATGTGACAGCTCCTAGACCGAGTCTTTGGAAAGAGGTGGTTTGTCTTTTTGAGAGACTACATTTGAACACCTAATGTTGCCATTCGTCAACAGTGAGAAATGGCAAAAAAGTAAATATCCTGTATATTAGATAAAACATCACAGACATTCAGACAGTTATCTTATTCCAACAATCTTTTTCATTTCAGCTTATTGCATCATCTTTATGAGCTGTCAGAGAGGAAATGAGGAGCTAATAGATTATGAATGCTTATATAAATATGAATGATCTAGAAAAATGTGCTTCTCTCCCTGGTGTTCTTTGTGACAATTTAGCTCATCTAGCAAATTCTAGATGTATGTGGAAGCAAAGAGGCATAATTACTCACACAAATCTTGGTGTAGTCACAGCAGACACAGTCACAGTTTAAGGTCCATCTGGACTTGCAGGACATCATTTCGTTAGAATAAATATGGAGCATATTAACTTAAATCTTCCTCTGGTGAGACAAGAACAACAGATTGCCACTGAAATCACTTTCAATGTAACACATTGCTGCCTCACGTTGTGTCAGTTCAATGCTAGGTTTCTAATTTACTGTCTTGGGAGCAATTATAACAAAACGTTGCTGTTACTGTCAACCCCCCTTTGGCACATGAGCTCCACTGTTCAGGGTTTGGAAGCCAATTGAAAATCGCTTCTCCAATCATTTAAAAATACTTGTGTGAAATAAAAGAGTATATGCTGTGAGCCCTGGATTCAGTTTACCATTAGATATTTTGTACTGAAGCGTAGTTGCCGACCAAGGACTGAGAAGCAGGTTGGGTATGGCAGCTGCATTGTGCTGCGACTCAGAGGGAGTGTGAACATGGGCAGGAGTTCTGTCTTCAGCTCTGGTTGCAGAACATGTGCGTGCACTTAGGTATCGCGGCACACACATTTCTCTTTCTTTGTAGTGTGACAAGCTCATTGCAGGCACAATCCCGTCGGGGATTTATTTATCAGTTGTCACTGTTTTATTGTTTTGGGTTTCACCATTTTAATCGAGTGTATAATTAAACAGCATTATGATGTCTCGGAGATGACAAACCGAGATGAATTCTTTGTGTCTGGGGAAACATGCAAATGTAAAAGGCAATAAATGACCTGTCGCTCTTTCCAAAGATAAAAGGGTACTCTGGAATGAACCCAGAACAGTTTAATTCTAGAATTTGCAGACTAATTGTAGATTTTGCTTCCTTTGGCCTGAACTATCCCTGCCTTGCTTCACCTCACCTACCCTCAAAAACAGTAACACAACAAAATGGCCGCTCAGTCTGACATTGTGATCCAAGACATATAACCCATACTCTGTAAATATCCTCTAAAGAGAATGTACGTAAATTGTTTCATTTGCGACCCCCCCCCCCCCAACATTTTCTGTGCCTCCTCTGCATATTCCATTAGGCGACAAGCAAATTATTCCCATTTTTCTTTTCTTTTTTTGCTCCCTAATGGCATGTGTAGCTGCACATGAATTGGTAAGAGACAATTAATACATCCCCATTTAAATACGATGGACACGGAATGCTACATGGTTAATTTGACAGCAATAAAATAATCAGGCGATCATTATTCAAGAGCACGCAGAACATTTTTCGGTAGGTAAGCAAATAGACTTTTATAATCAGTATGCGTACAGTGTGCTAACAGAAACCTCTCAGCTACCTTGGCTCTATCGCTAGGCCCAGGAGCACCACTGCCCAGACCTATTATTAGGGACGGTTGAGGGAAGTGAGCTCTTGAATGGAATCTATAAAGAAGATTATAATAGATACTGTCTGCGTTGTTGAAGTGAAGCACTGTTCAGTGATTGAACTGATACTATTGAAAACAAGCACCCTGCAAGTGTGTAGGCGTGAGAGAGAGATAGAGGAGAGAGAGAGAGAGAGAGAGAGAGAGAGAGAGAGAGAGAGCGAGAGAGAGAGTGATCTCTGCTGATCTGGAGCCCCTGTGTGAGTGTGTGGTACAGCTAACAGTGTGTGTTCCTCTGATTGTGCATGTGTGTTGGCGGGGAAAGTCCTGAATGTGTTTATCACCATCTGTGTGTGTGTGAGTGTGTCTCCTTCTCTCTCTCTCTCTCTCTCTCTTTGTGTGGGTGTATCAGAAATAAAATGGCACAAAAAGAAAAGGTCAGTTTTCTCTTTGGAAAGGCAGGTTGCATTTTAGCGCCCAATTCTCTGCCTGCTATTTAAAAGCATGGGGGGATTATAGGTAACAATTATATGAGAGAGCACAGGGATTAGCACAAGCTGTAGGTCATCACCACTGCCACACGAATACAAAGATAATATCCCGTAATGACAGACAGGGGCTGTATGGGTGACAGCCACTCTCCCCCATTCTTTCTCAAACTGTTTCAACCAAAATGATGAAAATAAGGACAAAATGGGTCTTCACAGTTCTTCTTTAGTCTCCCATTTTAATCACAGATGCCTCCATTGCGTGCATCTCTGACCTGTCAAAAGAGTCAACACAGTGTGTGGTCTCTGGCCTTCTCTACTTAAAACCCATGTTTCCTGTGGCCTCGTCTTTGGCAACTTCAGTCCTACTCGGTGCTAATAAATCTCCCCAAAAACTCTACGACCATCATCTGGACGCTCTTCCTTGAGTTAAGTCTGACCATTTGTTCAATTTTGCGTTCTCTGCTGGCAATGCAATGATGTTTTTTGGACTCTTGTTATTTTGCCACCTTCTGTGCTTTGGAACTCTTGTGGCTCAGTTAGCATTTCATCCAGTGTTCTCTTTTGCCTGCTTTCCCTTGGAATCACTGAATGTTTTTGCCATTGTGTGAATAAAGTATTTTCTCGGAAACCAATTTCTGTTTTCTGAGCCTGTGTCGGTGAAATTCAGACAGATTCCTACTGGAAGAACACCGTCAGAATGCCTTGAAGCCACAGTCAAGATGAGCTGTATGCTTTGCTTGAAAGTTCATTTTCAAGAAAATCATCAACTGAAAATGTGTAGACCGAAAGCATGAAATTGGTATAGAATGATGGAAACACTGAAGGACAAAACATGACTAATGAAAATAATGGATGATTTAATTGAGTGATTAACAGGAAAACTATCAAAAAAAAAAACTTGCCAAATTCAACTTCATACTGGAATCACACAATATCAATAACAATATGTGAAATTGCACAGGGGCCTAGAGCCCTGACTAACTGCTGAATAGACATACAGTATACTAGAAAGGTCGGGTATTTCTCATAGGATGTCCATCAAACCTGTAAAGCATTTTAACTGACTCCTGTGAGTTTGAGAGAAATTATAGAGTCAGCGTAGGGGCAGCCATCAGGGGCTAACCAGAGGCTATACACACACCAGCTGACTCGGGAGCAAATGTAGCCCAGACATGACCCAAATCCACAGCTGAGACCAGCTCATCTATTTATGTTGCCCTTTCCTAAAAAGCAGCCTTGTTCAAAAAAATAAAAATAAATACATAAATCACTGATGCTAGATGTTGATGTGAATGAGCATGATGTCGAGAGGAACAAGACTACCAGGGAAGGGGTAGAAAACAGGAGCCCAGATTGTGGTGAGATTATGTTCATCCATTTTTCTTAAGAGCAGTCCTGACGACTACAGAAGACAAAAAGCTAATTGTTGCTTAAAAGCAGGGCTGGAGTGGGGCCACTTTTCAGCCCGGGAGTTTCAGGCCCAAGACCGGCCCACTTTTTTAGTGGTGGTGGAAATTGGATAAATAAGGCAACATTTCAGCTCTTACTATCCTGTAGTTTTTATTATAGGCTAATATTCCACTATTCCACAAGGATAGGTTGATAAGTTAACAAAAACAGGAAGGAAGAAATAAAGCATTTGAAATGTATCCCACAATTCCTCTAAGAGGCATATTGAACTACTGTATTGTTTACATGTTTTTTTCTGCATGGGTCAGCTATCATGTTGTTGTTTGGTGATTTGCTCCTTTACTACATCCACTTCTGAGCAAGCAAGCCATATAGGTTGATCATGTAGCCTACTGCTGTCATAGCCTACTGTTCTTACTTCCATAAAATAACTTTAATTCATATGGTTAACTCTATTATCCTTTCTACTTGTCCCTATAGTCATAGTTAATTTCGGGCTCATAATTTTCAGCGGGGGACTGGCTGATCTGCTGCTCAGACTACTTTTGTTTTTAGGCCTATACACAGATCAAGCTTGAGGTTTGTTATCAATATTTGCATAATATTTGCAAAGTCTATGAATAGCCATACTGGATGATACCAAAATGCTAATATTTTAATTCATTTAATATGTTTCTTGCGAATAGGTTGACAACGCCACAACGTCCAGTAGGTTATTAGCCCAATTACGCCGTTATAATCATGGCTATCTCTCTTTACCAGTTGCCACTTATGTCTGTCCTCTTCAAACAAAATTGGAAGCATGGCACATTTGGCAGCACTCCCTCCCATACTTTTCGTCTTTTTTACCTGGCCTTTTCAGTCCCTCATAGCATCTTTCTACCATCCATCCTCCCTGAAGCTTATCACTACGGTAGGGCCGGCCCGGCTGGTATCTGAGAAAACTTTTTGGGAAAGACGGGCTATATGGACCCAACCAATTAACTCTTCTTGGGAGGGGAGAACAACCCATGCAGAGGCTGCGGTGTTAGGCATAGAATGCGAACGTGTGCAGCCAACTTTAAGAGAAGATAGATTAACGTGACAAATGCCAATATTTTTCCCTCGACCGGACCAAAAGTGAAGCGGGAATTCTCCCGATTACCCACTCCGGGCCTGCTTAAAAAAAAGATGGTTTAGAACAGTCAGTATCTGTATTTGTGTTTGTTGAATCATTCAAATCAATTGCATAAGTCTTCTTAGCCAAAATTATCTCTGAATTGCAAAGTTGATCCACACACCGCAACTAAACCATGCCGCAAATGGCCCATATTATGTTTTAGAAGACATCCTGAAAATGAAGTCTTTCAACAGGTGAAAAGCAGTTAATCTCTCATTGAAACCAGATAGAAATGCTATTTTGTTATTAGCTGCACGATTATGGAGGACTTGCAGTGGGTGGCAGCCACCATATCCACAACTAAGTGCTAAAAAGGAAATGATACACAGAAAGTCCACAACATAGTTTTTTTCCCTGTAGGAACTCTGAAAAAAAGATGTGACAAAAACCTTTAGATGTTTGGCCTATTATTGTGTATAGTTACATTTTAGTTGACTTCCATTTACTATTAGCAATACCTTATGGTCTTATTGGGATATGTATGATGGTAGCTTAGAAGCAGTGCACACACTGGTTGTTCCTAAATCCCTTTTAAATATAGAGGAACTGTCTATGACATGCTAATTACAAATACTGGCTCGCTTCTCTGACAACAATGGTACAGCCAGTATTCACAATTGAAAATCTAATTCACAGTGTAGCAAATATCTAAATAAAAGATTGGAGATTTCTTACATAGTAACTTGGGCTAGACTGCGACTTTAGGACATCGGAGCAGCGGGGCCTTGTTTTCGGGATAATAATAATGCATTTAAGACACTCAAAGACGCTTACAGAGAATGCATTAAGCAAACTCTGACATTTAGAATTTGGACTGCAGTACTGCAGACTGCGGTTTTAAATACCAGTGGATGTTGTTACATGCAACTACTGTACTTTAATATAATATAGGTAGCCTAGTAAGCATTTCGGTGTTGTACTGAGGCTCAGTGTCCACAGTTCTATTTTCTTTAACCAAACATCAAACAGACTCAGCATTAATCTTTGCAACAAAATGACTCCAGAATACCCTCTATTTATTACAAACAGGTACGGTAAATATTTTCAGTTGTCAAAAACATCTTCCATGATTCCATGACTAAAACTATTAAAGTAGCCTATACCTAAATCATCTTAACACCACAACTATGGTTTCACCACCAAGTTACCCTCTTGCACTTTCTTGTGGATGTTGATGTACAGTGTCAGGTATTGATCCATGTATAGATAATATATTGTATATACATTGTGAAAATGAATGTACAACAAACATTTCAGCCATTTTATGTGATTCTGCCTGGGCAGCTGTTTTACAGTGATATACAGTGACATGGGCTTCCTATCATCCCGGAAAAATAAATTGACACGTTAAGATAAGGCATAATGACTGGCCACCCACGTCAACACCTAGTATCAGTTTCCTGCAATAAGCCAGTGCTGTATCTGTTCCATCTTCAATCGATATGCCTTGACGTTATGAGAGAAGGGGGGGGGGCTCACTGATGGATGGCACCCAACAGTGTTGTGTCCTGTGCTCTTCACAGCCGATTGTCAGCCAGTCACAAAGCTCAGCAGGCAGGTAGCCGGGCTGATAAATGACACCTGTCATGAGAGCCTGTCAAGAGGAAACATGCCTCTCCCATGGGTACAGGAACTGTCATCTCCGATGGTGACGAACAAAACAAAAACAAGGGTAGCATTAGCAGTTATTCACCCTCAAACTGGAAGTACAATTAAGAAAATTGCATCGGGGAAAGAAAATAAGGAGAGGTGTGTACGGTTCCTTAGAGGACAGAAGTCGGCGTAGCATCCTATAATTCGCAAGCTATAAAAAATTCATTTTCAAGTTAGCTTTTTTTTTGTTTTGCTCCTAACATGTGCTTTAAAAGCATTCTCTCATTCAATTCCAAGTCTTTTATTATATAATTTCTTCATCTTCCACGACTGCAGGCTATTTCTTATAAAATGAAGGCATTTTGATCACGCTATGTAAATGTATGTACAATACAGCATAAATAGATACATCAAGACAATGGTCATAGGCACAGATATAGACAAAGAGTAAATATTATCCTCTACTAAACATAGCATCTTTTAACACAGTGGTGTGAGCTTTGTCTTATCTGCCACACCAAAGCAGTTGATTTTCAGAAAATCACAGGGATCTCACAATAAAACATTGTGTAGACTTAAAACACCGCTTTTGATGTCAGGCAAACGTTAACAAAAATAGCAGTGAGATGCTCCTAATGGCTCTGTCATGCCTTCTGTTTGAGAGAAGTGGCAATTCTGTAATGCTGAGGTAAGAGAAGACAGGACAGGATAGATTATGTTTTCCACACAAAGTTTGGGAGGAGTCAATGTGGATGATTGACAGCTGTCACTCTCCCCACTTCTGCATTCCAGGAGATTTAAAAACCTTCATTATCTCTTCACATCATTCGCTTCAGCGTAGCCAAGCATCCCACCTCCTCCCCTTTCTCCTCCATTTCACCACTAACACTAAGCTCCCATTACCCCTCATCCACAGGGGCTGTCAGCCGACATCATTCTTGTGATCTCCACAAGAGTGAAAAGGCCAAAAAACTGAACTGCCAGTCAGTGTGGGTTGTGTCCTCTATCTGATCCGTGTACAGAGGCTAACTTGTGTATGTTGCCCGTATCTGACCTAGACGTGGGGCAGACCGTGATTTCCTTGTAGGCCTAAAAGGGGCGCTGCTAGAAAATTTGGGCCCTATGAAAGACAATGATTCTGGGCCCCTAATCCAAATGTTCATAGACTCACGGACACTGAAGAATGTTCCCACTGTGAGGGCATAGGGCTGTCCCACTGTGAAATTGTAAAGTCCAATAGGGCTCTCTTGCACACACGCTTACCCCAGTATCCACATCTTCTACAAGTTTGCATTTCTGCAGACTTTGCCTGAGGGAATTACCCATAGTTCATAGCAATGTGATGTAAACAATAAGTTTTGGGGAATAGTAAACAACCTCCATAAAACGGAAAGTAATGTGATATGTTGCAATGTGATTTTTATTCATGCATCACAAAAGTAGCGGTTTGGAGGTGAATACAGTCCTCAGAAGCACTAAGCAGAATGATCAACGCGATCCTCTTAATAGGATCTCTTGGGGAACAGGAGCATTTCAACCCTGCTGACCTTTGAAGTACAGACAGTGACAGAGCGCAGTAGTTACACAGCACATGGCCACGGCAGACCAGGGTTGTCCGTGGGCTTCGTACACTAGGAAATGGATGGCGGTCCTCAAAGGTACATTACCTTGATGGACTTTTATCCATTACAGAGCTTTGGTTATTTTGCCCGCAGAGTTAGTAACTTACAGACTGATTTACTGATCTTGAATCAGCATCGAGTTTGTTTCATGTGTTTTTGCGGTTTTGTGACAGTTCATCAGTGACTCTAATTATTACAAAGTAATTATTTACGTCAGACAGAAAGGTACTAGAACAAGAATTCTGTATCATGTACGAAAAATAAATAAACTTAGCATAGCATTCACTCCTATCTTATTTATCTTCTCTTTATTAGAGTGTGGTCATGCACTACTTGCAGCCACTTCTGTGATGGGCACTTTCAGCACAGCTGTAAACTATTCACTGTTATGAATGACTCACAATTAGATGATGGTGAGCTTTGCTCCCATTACCCGGGCCTGTATTTGAAATGGCTCCCTTCAACCCGCCGCTGTGCTGAGGGGGCTATTTTTAAATGCCTAGGTGACTTGGTGTCCTAGGCAACCACACGTAGCCAAGGATATGCTGCCGGCACAGCAGTGGGCATTTGTGCCACGATGCCAAGCCCCCCCCCCAGGAGTTGTTTGCCAGTTCACCTGGGAGATGACGGGACGCGACACGCAAACAAATTTATCTCACAAATTTATCTGTGCTTCCTCCAGCCAAAGTCCTGTCAGCGTGGATCACAGAAGCGCCCCTAAGCTCAGACACAACGACACGCAGCCTGCTCTGCCACAGACCTTTTCCATTTGGCACACTTTCACAAGTATGATTTGCATGAATAAGAAAGGAGAGGTTTGCCTTGCGAATTGTATGGAGCAGGCGACTTTAAAAAATTGTGTCTGGGCCTGGTGTGTCTATGTTATTGCTGCTGTTCCCACAGGGACATCCTAATGGTTTTATATTAATTTTATTCTGCAATTGCGTAATGAGACTGAGTGATTAGGATCACAACTCTACCCTCATATGGGGAATGCAAACATTATAGACTACTTCATGAACATCACAGAACTCCTGGGAGTGATTTGTTTGAATAAATGGCGTGAGATGATCAGCAACATTATTAACAATCAGGAAACACAGAAGTAGATTAACTGATATATTCTTGAGGAGAATTCCATAAAGAAATACAGCACATGAAAACTATCCCAAATCTCTGTAATGGAGAATTTTGTCAGCCCATTAGTTTCCAACTTGGCAGCAGTTTCCTCATTTTTAGTGGCGTAAGATATTTGGTATCGAGGGCATAAAAGTGAGTCATATAATCAGCCTTTCCCTAATGTTTTAAGAAAAATGAAAAGGCTTGAGAGACTACTAATAGTGTTCTCTGCAACACAACATTTAACAGGCTTTAAAACATGTCAGTGTGTGGCATTATGTGAATGTTTTTAAGGCACATGGAAGTCCTATGGTGTTCCCCTCCCACGCTACTTCTATCTTGTGTGGGTTCAAAACATCTCAGGCCAGCATAGACCCGCTGTAAAAAACGAAAAAAAGAAAGAAAAAGGAAAAGAATAGTGAAAAGGAGGAAAGAGAGAAAGCCAGGTACACTTGAGAGATCTGAGCCGCTGCCCCATTGTGCGGTTCCTGTGGGGCCTGAAGAGAACTGCCCCCGCACCGACACTGCGTCGCCCCCATCCTCCAGTACTAATCATGGCTGCCTAGGAGGCTCCGTGGGCTGGGGATGACTGAGTGGTCCAGGAACTCCATGAAAGGCTGCTAAATTGCTACGCCAGTGGAGGGAAGAAGTATACATGGGACATAGTCATCAAGGATGTGGCGTTTTATGGACTGGAAGTCTGTAAAGCCTTACACTGTAGAGGAAGTCAATTGTGCCGTCAATCACATGGTTCCGATATTTATTTATTGTCCAGTCTTAGTGATAGTGATCAGTAATAGTGCTGTATTTCTGACCCTGGGGTAGTTACAATCACCAGGTAACTGAACATTTGTCTGGAAATACAGTAAAGGAATGTGAGGAAATAACTGTTTTGACACGATGTCAAGATCGCCTCTGCTCTGCTGCCCAGATATCTACTAAAGACAACATGCTAACCAGCCAGCCCTGATCCGTCCTCTTTCGTAATCTCTCTTAGTATTTGACAACAACAGGAAACAGTCACAAGAAGCACTTCCATAAAACCCCTTTCATAAAACAACAATAAGAATTACAATGACATTAACAACCATAATAACAATCATTGGCATTGTTATTATCATCAGACAAAGTCAACAAACACATTGTAATAACCAAGTGTGTGCTATGAAGGCTGTGAGGTCACACGTTTCCTTCAGAGAAAATAGGAAACAGGAGAAAAATATCAACAATAATAATTTGCAAGCAGTTCCTCTTAATCTCTTTTTCTCATCCGAGATTCAATATCTTTCCAAAAGCATTAAGCACTGACAATGGTTGGCTGAGTTGTCTCTCATTCATCACAAGCAGTCTGGTCAACATGAAGCAAAGAGGAACATACTCCAGTGCTTATCAGACATAAATGGTGTGCAAGAGCAACAGGCGACTAAAAATATCAATATCAATCCTAAGAGCTATATTATCAGACATACTTATATTTTGTGTTGCAGTTCCAGGTTCCTCATTTGCCTGGCATGATGAAGTGGTTGTTTACTGCTGTTTACCACTACTGTTTCAATCAAAATTGATCTATAAAACAGTCTCCACTCCTGTAACGAGACACAGCCTGACATTACCCCTATTGTCGAGTAAGTTATATGGCCCCAAATGGGCCCCCTGTGAATCGTAATTCATTGCAGTTTTCATATCAGTAGGTCTGATGCTATATTAAACAACTCTTTGCCTACACCTCAGGCTTTAGTGTTTGATTAATAAAGAAAATCAATACCAAAGACAGTTGATAAAGCCAAAGAATATTAAAGAATCTTTGTCAATACTTAACATTGATATTTCATACCTAATGCTTATACATGCCATTCGTTTATGGTCTTTATGGTATGTTTTCAGACTGTAGGAAAGTTTCAGTACATTATTATTTGATTTCATGTTGCTGATGTTGAGTGTTGACTTGTACTATGTACTTAAGAAGTATGAGTAGCTTTTAAAACAACATTTCTGTACATAATTTAACACCTCACTGAACTTACATGAATATCCCATGATGTCCATCCAAGCACTGAACTCTTTTCAGTGTGCAGGTCAGCAGAACTTCACAAGCTGTCTTCTGGTGGTTAACATGATCATTAATGCCCAGTTCTGCCTTTTTGTTCATGTGGTCCTCTGCATGCAGTGATAGAGGCTTGTCCTCTGGCATTCTTCCTTGCTGAGTACTTCACAGCAGTGTACAGAGGGAACAGTCTTGAAATGCTTACAAGTACCGTAATAAAGAGGGGAAATAATCAATAGCAACAAACAAAACAAGGTCTCAGGTCTTGTTTTAAGGATAAAAATTCAAGAGAAATGTTGGCAAGAGACTTGAAACGTTAGCTAACACAATAACAGAGGCCCTGTCGTCACTGCTATTTAACAGACCCATCCATTTAGTCATTGTGGGGATCTAATTAAAAATAAATAAATTGTTTTATTACAAACAAATTATAGTATTAATGAAAAAAACAGGGTCTTTGGCCATCAGCCATTTATGGCCATTTTGTTGGTATTTAATTAAGTTTTTTTTTCAGGTCTATAACGTGATACTTTTATAAATTGAATGTATATGCTAATGATGCTTCTTGAAAGTATCCATTAACAGTATTCATTTCCATCATAGGAGCTACGGCTTGATATATAGATCATCTTCAGTATCTTGTTGTAGCAATTAGCATACTCTTAGAAAGAAGCTGGTTGGCAGCATGCTGGTTAAGTCTCCAATTAGATTTCTATCCAGTTAAGGAAAGGACTGGAAGCAGAGTAAGAAGAAAAGTAACCCCTATTTGAACTGACCTTATCAAATAGAGGTATTTGTACAACATACTACTCTTTTACATATTGTGGGATAGTACAGTAAATTAGCTATTTGAATATTGAAACTCATGAAAAATGTATTTTTCCCAAATAATGCGTCAGTAGTCTAGTCTTTGTTTTCAAAAAGGAATAATAATCCTCCCTGCCATCCCTATATGACTGAATGTGGTTTATTTATTTATTCATTTGTAATCTCTTCCTTTCTGCTGAGACTTGACACAACAGGTGTGCATTTTCACACAGGTTTCAATTATAATCATACCTCCCATTAACAGCCTTTTTTATATATGAGGCCTGCCTTTGATCTATGATTCAGGAGAAAGGCCACTAAAGATGACGACGTTAAACGAAAACCTAAACCTCTTGACCAGAATTTTGCTCTTAGAATTTTCCTTTCCCTTTTGTTGGAAATAAATGAGGTACTAACACAAATATGGAATTCTGACCCCTTTTGTCAATAAACAATATGATAACGAATACTCTATGTATGTTCTCAGACAACTAGACTCTGTGTCTGAGTCTGTGTCACGGCATTAATTAACACCCTCACTTCATCAAATGAGGTGTTAATGATTTGCTTGAAGAATCAGACCTATTGATTCCGCAGGTACTGAATGCTCATCTCGCACATGGCTTGCTTTTATCACATTGCATTCTTTCAAACTCATCAGTTACAGTTCTTTTTGCCAGCCAGGTCATCTCTGTGGTGCATAGTGCCTAACAGATTTGCACAAACCAAGACAAGATTGCATGTGTTGAGATGCAATCATCTCTCCCATTCTAACAAGACCATAGGCACAGGAGCAATTTGCTCTCCTATTAGAACTGGCATATGTCTCCCTGGTGCAGGTCTTAGGCATTCTTGGTGCGGCGGCTAGAGGCTAGTTGTAGGGTTTGGTGTAGTCTGAAGGCCAAGCTGGCCGCAGTGTGTTAGGCTGTCAGAGTGGCTGGCTCAGTTGCTCGCAGACAGGGCCATTATGCCATCTGTGAAAGCCCTGGGGGCACACGTCCTTCCACAGCCTCTGGTCTGCCCGCTCATTTGGTCACCAGCCACTCAGAGGATCCTATTACAGCGGTCGCCTAGCGTTGCAAATATGCTACATAGTTTGAGTTCCTGCTTGTGAGGCTTAGCAGAATAGTTGGCCATATAATTATCCTTTTAAGTATGTCTGTTAGATGAAAGATTATACTTCAGATAAGTTAAAAAAAAACAAATTAGGTGCATTTCAATAAAGCAGGACCAACATCCAGTGTTATGGAGAGTGTTTGACCTTGTATGCAAATGTGCAGGATATTTTGATTAGAGAAAGAGTTTCTGCTTTGTGTCCTTCGCGATGACCATGCTTACCTTAGGCTAACCATTACCAAACATAATGATCCATTCACTGGGGAATTCAGAATAAGAAGGAATTTTGGCCAGATAATCTGAGTTGTAGTTTGCATGTTTGCATGAGTCAGTTTGCATGTGTGAGTCAGTTTGCAGTCTCTAACCAGGGGTGTTTTTTCAGAAGTTATGCTAATAGCAGATATGATATTTAAGTGGTCATGAGTTTGAGGTGTTTGTTGAACATTTAGAGGGCCGTGGTAAATACCATACCTTGCAATAAACAGTTGGACACGTTTTATGCCAGCCTCAGCTATTGGAGTAAAAATGTGTCTCAACAGGTCAACCACTACAGTGACTCGGCCCCTCATTATGTCCTCTTATGTCTGCACTTCAGATATACACAGTATTTGTTTTCATGCCTGACAGGTCTCACATTGCTTTCTGTCCACTAATACATTTTTAGCATTAGATGATGTGTTCCAAATTTGGACTGACCTACATAACAGAACAGTCATACAGGACATAGATTTATTGTATGTGATTTGGTGATTTGTTTTTTTGTTTGTTTGTTTGTTTGTTTTAAGAGGACATATTACAGGAAAGTAACCTTTGGAGAAGTTGTTTAAAAATAAATTGGAGGAAGAGTGTGTAGGGAAGTAGATTGCTTAGGCGGAGTTGCTAGCGGAGAGAATTAGTGATGTCTCCTGACATTAAGGAGCCAGGGGGGAGTGCGGAGGGGGTTGAATGGGATGAGATGTGTTTGCTACACCAGCAAAACACCCACACACATCGCAGGGAGCGTGAGGGGAACAGGAGACAACAAACAGGCCTCTCAGTGCCTGGTCGAGGCTGATGTGGAGTGGAGCTCTGATGCGCACACACACACACACACACACACACACACACACTATAACTGAAGTGTGGTAACTTATTGAGACCATCTGGATGTCCTGGTAGATTGGGATGCATTCCTAATATTTCTTTTGTAAATAATATAAGTAGTACATTTATCATAATGGGCCCAGTTACACAAATATGTACAGATCAAGCCTGAAATTAAGCTTGTACATTAGTACTGTAAGTAACCTTGAATAAATGTAATGAATGTCATGTATTTGACAGTTACTATATACCTATGGACTAGCACTATACATCTTGAATACGTTGATGACCCTGCCATCAATTTTGTTCCCAAGTGCCTCTTATGTGTGTGGTTAGTCAGCATGATATTCTAATTGTGGTGTCCCTTCACCTATTTCAAAGTTATATAACCCTTTGAAGATGAAAGAATGTGACCTCATTGTTTTTAGTGTTCCTGTAACAAGCTAGCACTGTAGCTGAGCTGGAATTCAGTACTGGGTTGGTGGCGGGGGGTCGGATGATGGATCTTAATTCTACCTAGAGAGCCAGAGTCTTTGTTATTCAGCGATGTCTTTAAAGGGTACAGAGACCCATCTGTCCAGTTCCTAGAATAAGGAAACAAGATAACAGGATGGACAGGCAGACAGGTAGACAGGAACAGGCAGACAGACAGACGTTCAGACAGACAGATGGGAAGAGACTTACAGTAGTTGAAGGCTGTCGAACTGTTTGGTTATATCTACGGCTGAGAGATTCAGGTTGTGAAAGTTTTGATTGTTATATCATCGAAGGTCAGTATATTGTACTTGCACGCTTATACACTTTAGTCCATTAATGCTCAGCTCTCATTTTAGGTGGGAAGAACTAAAAAGAAAATGCAGTAGCCACCAACATCAGTAGCACTGGAGGGAAAGGTTTTTTAATCACCACTGTCTTTCAAAGGTCCTTGCATTTCTTTGATGGCAGCACAAAGCCTCAGACACCATAAAGGCTTTACAGAACACAACAAATGGATTTTAGTCCCACAACTGAGCATTGTGGTACCTGACAAAAATATGGAATAACCCAAAATAAAGCCCTTCGGCACTCCAGTGAGACCCCAGGTAGTATGTAATCAAAGTGAAAAACAAATCACTTAAAACAAGCACATAATTACACTACAATAATGTTAAGTTAAAGTTATGTAGTAAATGGCCAGCCAAAGTATGTACTTCCTCTCAGTACAAGGAATACAAGGAGCCCTAAAATATAAACTGATATGATTCTACAGTGTAAGCATACCGTATTTGTCTGGAAATGCACACACATTCTGTGATTATATTTTTCTAAAAAGCAAATGCTTGCTGAAATGCTTGCTTTTCTAAAAAGCAAATGCTTCCACAGAATAATGACGTCTTGTATCAGAATCAGGTCGCGGCAATCACCATCAGTAGTGCTTTTATGGTATTCTATTTTGGATTGACTCATATGTTTGATTTCTCCTAATTTTCATGTACAGCAAATAGCCAATAAACTCTCTCCTCCACCGAAACCCTCTTTGTGAAAGTCCTCATGATGAGAAAATGCCTTTTTCAAAGAGCAGCGATTTTCTCAGTCAGTGGGAAATAGCAGCAATGGTGTTTAAAGAAAGCCACAGCAAATAGTCTAACCCGAGTGTACATCAGTTTAGCAGGTGCAGCTTTAAATCAGGAACTGTATTCTCCTTTAAGGAATCATTCCACATTTTGCTGCTCCTCAGATAAAGTACTAACCATTGTTCTTACCCTTGAGTACAAAACCAAGAATTTAGGGTTGGCACTGAGTCAATGTACTTTTTTTTTTTTTTTTTAAACAGAGCCTCAGATATTGTTCAGAAAAAGTGGTATGGGGAAGCCACAGAAGTACAAACATACTTGTGTGTACTTCTGCAAATGAAACAAATCGTTCAAGTTGTCAAGTCTTGAAAGCACCAGGTCAGACTTGACCATGCATTATCTGGATGGATGGACTGTGTGGTGGCTTTTTTTTTCCCTAGAAAATAAACATTTGACTTTGAAAACATAAACAAATTTACTTTCTTAGATAACTTCTTATATTGGAGAAACCTCTTTTTTTTCCTTCACTGATAGCCTTGAAGAATGGTGTCACTTTTCAAGTGTATTAACCATCATCATACGCAGTACACTTACTGCTTACACAGTAGCGCCAAGATCTCCAACTCATATCCTGAAATTACAGATGATTAAAGCCAATTATTCAATTAAATCAATTATTCATTTAAATTAATGGGGAAAGTAGAAGCAGGAAATTACTGGTTTTCTTTATCAACCTCAGACTTACAAAAGTTTAGTCCCCTTCCTCCCTCCTCCCTAAAAGCACTAAGTGTATCTTTTTTTTCATAGCACTTGATGACTGTGCAAAACCTCACTTTTCTGCGCCAGAAAATGTGAGAAATGAGAGCTTTGTTGACAGCTGGGTGCCAGTGGAGATCTGAGTGTGGCTGCCTGTGTTACACCACTCTATTGATCTGAGAGAGGGGACGTTTTATCAGTATCTCTGCCTTAGAGCCTTCTGGGAGATAAATTGGCCCTGGCATGGCATTGGGCATTTTCCCCAACAAATCAAAGTCACAGCAATTTATCACTAACTCTCAAGACCAAAAAGCCCCCCAATATAACGACACGCACACACACACACACACACACACACACACACACACACACACACACACACACACACACACACAAACACACAAACTGAGAGAAGGCAAAGACAATAACTCTATTTCAATACATTTACCCTCTCATGTTGAGTTGTGATTTGGCATAATGCACATGCACAATGTTTCTTTTCTTCCATTTCAAAGGGAGCACAATTCCAGAAAATGTCGTCCAATTAAATGCTCACCAGGCCAAGGCATGCTTAGACTGATGCTTCCTGGGAAACTCGAGAGCCTCCACTGGTGTTTCCGCCCACTCACAGAGCCTGTGAGTTTAGTAAGGGAGCAGGGAGCGGGAGGGAGAGCGAGCGAGATGGAGGTAGGCAGCACGCACATTAGGGGTTGCCAAACAGCTCATTGCTTTCTCGGGCTCCACACACATATTACTACATAGAGCGTGCCTCTGCACTGCAACGCTTGGCTTTGACACATCGCCATTGGATTGTTCACAAATGGGAAATGGATGCTGGGTTGTTGGCGGTGAAACGTCGAGTTAATTATCCTGCAACATCATATGTTTGAATAGTCAATAGCGTTTGTGTTACACATACTAAAAAGTACAAATAATGTTCTTTCAGTATCATAGATAAGTACAATATAATATAGAATCAAAGCGGATGAAATAGAGGGTTTGAAAATGACTTCTAACTGGACCTATTTCTGTCTAAATTCTGCCAGGCAGCCTCCATAGAAGTCCAGCCCTTGCCTTCCATACAGTATGCAGTGCTCATACAAAATAATTGGCAGTCAGGGAGGGTATCCTATCTCTCTAAGTCTCCTCAAGCAGGAAAGAGTGGCCATGTTGAAATCTCCATTGCAGATCTCACTGTTGAGTCTTAAGAGTCCCAGATTTTATTACTTCCTTCTCTGGGCAACTGTTATGTGATAGCAATTCTAATAAAAATCCAGCCACTTTAAGTTTTACTTACAGGTTCCTGCTTTAAAACATTCGGTAACACTTTACTTGACGGGTGAGTTCATAACACATTCATAGCAGCTATCATAAACTGCACATAAAGCATTCATGACTGTTTCATGAGACATGACTCAACATTCATACCAAACCTTTCATGAATGTGGAAGACAGAACGACGAGAGCTTGTCAAAATAAAACTCGCAAAGCAGCATTAACGTTTTTGGTCCAAACCTCTTACCTGATCTCGTCACATCTGAGTCAATGGGCTACTCCAGTGCCAAAAAGAAAGAACATGGTCAAGCAAATAATTTTTGTTTCATAAAAATGTATTTGTTTTATGATGTAACCTTTGCAGATGATTTCTCATCTTTTGCTACTGGCAATGTCCAACCGTTCCAGGTTACACAAATACGGGTCAGCTGAATGTAGGCTAGTTTACCTCCTAGTGTTAAACTCAGTGATTACGAATACTTCACAACTTGTATAGTAAAGTGACATTTAATGTAGACTTCATAAGATATTCATGAAATATTTACAAAGGCTGGAGAGATTAAATTAATGGTATCCATGTTACATAAATACGATGTTGAACTTTTATTTTGACAAGTTGTCGTTGTTCTGTCTTCCACATTCATGAAAGGTTTGGTATGAATGTTGAGTCATGTCTCATGAAACAGTCATGAATGCTTTATGTGCAGTTTATGACAGCTGCTATGAATGTCTTATGAACTCACCAATCAAGTAAAGTGTTACCAAACATTCTCTATATCTCCTGATATTGAAAAGTATAATCACTGTGCATGTGGTTTCCGTGTTATTGACTAAAGGCCCAGACAAAAATGTTATTTTTCAGTGTAGATCTTCTTTGAGGTTGTCTTTTAGTGAAGGACTATTAAAGTGTACTATGCAAGTGTAAACATTGCAGATACAGTATATGTCAATCCAATTGAAGACACTTCTGTTAAACCCCACGGCAAGTGAGATGTTTCATAAAAATACGGTAAAAAATGAAATGGTGCAGAAAAAAATAAATATAATTCCTGAATGCACACCAGCGATTATATTATGGAATTGGAATCTCTTTTCTTTTCGTGGAAGGCTGGAGAGTTGGTTGTGTAAGATTTTTCAGTAGATACTGAGTCATCCAGCTGACTGGAAATCTGCTGAACTGGCACAGACCGTCAAACTCTCATTCCAGTCATTCACAGCATGAGCTCAGTCTCATTTGACACGTTCATTTTCTGCTGAGTCAGACATCTGATAAAGCCATATGTCACAAAGCTCATACGCCCGGTACACTGGAAGGTACTGCTGTCTGAATGATCACTCAAGGGAAACCTCCCTGCAAAGTCCTTAAGCCCACCTGACCTACTGCAAAGCAGCAAGCCAAGCATTTTGGGCTTTTTATCAATGCGGCCTGCCACTACCTGCAACAGATAACAGTTTGTATTTGTCTGTTACATTGTAATTACACATTGTAATAAAAATCTAGTACACTGCAATCTATTATTGAGTACATTATATTGATACTGTGTACATACCAACTGTAAGGTGAGGTTTGAGGATAAAATTTGAGTTAGAGTCAGAATCCGTATAAGTATAATTGTGCTTTTAAATGTTAATTATGAGTGTGCAACGCTGTACTTAATGGTATAATTACAACACATCAAAAGCACTGTCATATAAAGTGGTACAGTCCAATGTTCAGTCAACTGTGTAAATGTCTAGCAAACTGGGTGTAATCATAGGTATAGAAGCTTGCAAGACAGAAGTAAGTATTGCAATATAAGGTGCTTCTTTAAAAATACACTGAAAGCTATTGCCGGTAATTTGGACTGATGCCATTTACAACACAGATGAACATCAAAGACATCCTGTGCCGTTATTTCTCAAATGGAATGATTGCTGCAAGTCAAATGCTGTGCAGGACATGCACTCCGGGCGTATCATCATTATGCATTCATTTTATTCCTCTTCATTGAGCTGTGGCTGGGCCTGTATCTTTACTTTGCAGAAACACTGCAAAGCAGTCAGAGGAAATACTTCACACATACAGTACACACATAACACACACACACACACACACACACACACATAACACACACATAACACACACACACACACACACACACACACATAACACACACACACACACACACACACACACACACACACACACACACACACCCTCCATGGTTTGAGGTGCTCCATAAATATAGCTGAGAAATAAAGCACTCTGTGGAAGTTCACGCAGGGTTTTTACATTCACTACCTTTTAGTTTGCTGTCTCCTTTTTGATGTTAAAAAGGATGATAAATGATTCAATGGTACATATTCAGCAGAAGATGAAATCCAAGTAATCACGGACATGAAGTTCCTTTGAACCAGAGCACAATAGCTGTGGTTAGACACAAAAAAAGCGTAGTTAAATTACTAGTACACAGCAGAAAGCAGTGGTGGGGAGCTCTTTTCAAAAACCGTAGGTGGGAAATGGCAAATATTAAGTTGCAAATCGATTTGTGCATGCAGAGTTGTCTGGTTAACCTTGCATGCTCCCAATTTCATTTTGAATTAAACACATTAGACGGCTCTGGTCACTCCTTTCTCATGTTTAATTTCCACCTGATTGTGCAGGGGTGGAAGACAGTGACCACCCCAAGCGGTGCCGGCGTGTCTTTAAGAGGGCTCGGCCCAGGTCTGGCCCTGATGCGGCAAACGTGTGCCACCTTTGGCCCTCATCCGACCCAGCATCACTCTCACTTTATACCATAATCTGACACCTTAATGTATCTATTGCTGGTCGGCAGACATCAGAGAGGACTTTGGGGGGGAGGGGGGGGGAATCAATTCAACTCCGAGAGCTCATGCGTTGGTGCCACATTGTCACACTGCTGTTGTGTAAATGACTGTTTTCACACCAATGACTCGGTTGTGTGTGTCAGAGTTATTTGTTTTTTAGATTGCTTTGGTAGGATATAGTGTGCTGTTCTCGGAAAGTGAACTAAGGGAATGTGATGGGAGTTTCAGTGTGCCGGCCATTTCTCTCACTGTCTGTCAGTGATGGGGAAATAAACTTGAAATGATGAGCAGGTCATGGTAAATGATTACAATCACATAGTACACATTCTTCTGATTGCAATTTTTTTGTTGTTGTTTGCAGGCGTTGCTAGTATTGTTTTGATTGTGAAACTAACGTCATCCCCTTGCTTATTGGCCTCCACCCTGCGGGCTGAGGGGAACATTAGTGTATTGTCAGGTGCCAGACTCAGGTGCCAGACGCTAGAAAAATGTGGCGTCATCATCACGGTTTGAGGTTTTGTCTTGTCTAGTGTTTTGTTTTTGGGTCTTTTAGTTTGTAGAGGGTTTTGTTCACTTCCTGTTTTCCATGTGATTTGGTTTTACTTGTCCCTGTGTTTGAGTTCTTGTCAACCATGTGTTCCTTTGTTTATTTTGCCATGTGTCTTTGTTCCTTGTGTCTTGTCTCTGCCCCTCACCTGAGTCTTGTTAGTTTCCTAATTAATAATGTTTTCTAAACAAAGTTTTGGAGGAGACCATAGCCACAGCCATCATTCACCCCACTTACGTTGGTAGGGAATAAAACCCTCCTTACTGCCCATCACGTCACGCTGGAGTTGCAAAGCCTCCCACCTCCTCCCCTGCTCCTCCATTTCACTATTAGCTCTAAGCTCTAAATTACCCCTTATCCATAGGGGGTGTCAGCGGACTCGCATGTGTGATCCCCACTATTGGCATCCCAGGACCATGGCCAGCTACCCAGCCAAACTTGCTATTCTCTCCACTTAGTCTATAAGCAATCCAATGGGCAAACTAGTGAATTAGTTGTTTAGCTTGGTTCTTGTGTGCATTGCGTTCACTTTGCCTTGTTGCTTTTGCCCTATCGTCTGTGTCCTTTGATTACCTTCCTGATGTATTTACAGTAAGTCCCTGTCTTTGTCATGATCCTTGCTTCATCATTGTGTTTTCTCATGGTTGCTGTATTCCTGTGAATTCATTGTTGAGCATCTTGTCGTGCATTTGGGTCCGAACCCTAGTCTGCAGCTGTGACAGTTAATCATTCTAATATTGCCTGACATTCTAAGGCAGAATTTATTGTCATGACATGCATATGAAATCACATGTTGTCAGACACTGAGGGCAAAGTTGTGCCTCGCAAAGCATGGTTAAATGCATTTGATGACATTAACATCACATTCAAAGAGGACTAAATCGAAACTGATGATAAGGCTCGGCTCAAAAAAGCATGACACGACTTGGAAATTTAGGAGAAAACCCTTCAAGAAATTAAATTCATAGCTCCACTTACTGCTTGGAGCAGAAGTTAACAATCCCATCTGTTCATTTAGCAGATCGTGCAGATGCCTTTCATCAAGCCCTGTCTTATACCCAGCACATCGTGGCGCCAGGCACGACTCAACTGTGTTTGCTAGTTTGTGGCCAACACAGTTATCATTATGCTGCCAGGGGTGCACACTGTCTCACCCGAAAATGAACCTTGCGTCCAAATCGTTGAATGAACAGGTGTGACAATGGAAAAAAACAAGGCGCAGGCGCATGATCCCAAATTGATATTTTGACGACTCTGAAAATGATATCGCCACTGACCAAGAAAACCTGGTCTAAAGTGAAATGTGCGGTATTACATTGTTATTTTGAGAGTGTACTGTCAAGAAGTCTAACTAGTCTGATGCACCTATGGCGAGACCTTAGCAACCAGTCCCTGGTAATGCATTGCAAAGACTGTGCTGTGCTTGAATGAATGTGCTTAGGATTCTTTGTCAGTCATTTGAATGTTATCGGGGTAAGCGTTGTTGTTTTTTTCAGCCTATATGTTTTCGATTGTAATCCCTTGTCAGTCAGTACTGTGATTAGTGATCGTTTAGTGGTTGCCTACAAATTCAATAGCTAGCCTAGTACAGACTCATTGGTGTAATGGATGTTACACCTGAAATACACCTATAAATAAATAAACCGGATTAATTAAGAAAAGTAAGAACAACCCTTTTGAACCATGGGCCTGGTGTACTGATTACCACCGTCAAAATAGCAAAAGCGAACCCTATAAATGCACTAAACGCATGCAATTTTGATAGTCGAAATAGGTCAGTATGTGTACCCTATGGGAAACCCATAACTCAACAGTAACACGGCATAACATTACAGTGTTATCTGCACCGCACTCTGCCACAGGTTTATAAATGTATAGGCACTTTAGCTATAGTGCATCCAGTCATGAGGGGCCCACTGTATGTTTGGGGCATCATGCTCTAGGTTCCAGTATAACTAGCTTAGGCCAATGCACTGCCTCTTTAGTTCAACAGTGCATTGGATCTGCAGGAGCTGCAGCCTGTACAGTATATGCACACAGCACGGTTTGATTGGAAGCCTCTGTGGTTCCGTGTCAGTCAGAGGCTTCGGGGCCCTGGTATGGAGGACAGAAAGGGAGCCTGCCAGTTAAAACAGAGTTAGATCTGTTTGGCTGGGGCTCAGGGTTTGCACGGGGCCGGGGAGGGGGGGAGGGGGGGGGGGTTTGCTGCATGAGTTGCGCAGAGCCAACATTTATCTGGCAAAGCATCAACGCCTCACGGGGTGCCCTAGTTTAAATCAGGGGTGTGTTCGTGCTCTCTCTGCCCCCCTCGCCAATGAGAGAGACACACAGAGAGACAGAGAGAGAGAGAGAGAGAGAGACAGTTGATCGGAGAGAGAGCCTGCCTCTCTGACGTCACGCCTGCTGATAAACAAAGCCTTTGCAAGACAGAGAGAGAGAGAGAGAGAGAGAGAGAGAGAGAGAGAGCATGGGGAATCTATTTACCAGGGTTGAGAGAGAGGAGCAGACGGAGAGAATTGAGGGAGGAAGGAGAGGGGGAAAAGTAGAAGGAGCAAAAAACATTGAGAAATAAAAGGTGCAAATGAGTGAGGAACAGATAGAGGCAGGGGAGAGGAATGAGAGATAGAGATAAAAAGAGAGATGGTAAAAAATGGAAAAAGAGGGAAAAGATAGAGAGAAGTATGGAGAAGTATGGGGAGCGACGAGAGGGAGGGGGAGAGAGAGAGACGGAAGGTTCACCGTGAAATAGCCGAGTAAGCACTTTGCTCCTCACTTGAAAGAGGCTCTCGGAGTGGAGTTCTCTCCCGTGACTCCTGGGGTATTCCTACTGTAACATCAGACGCCATTCTCAATATCCCCCCTTCCTCTCCAGCTTAGCTCTTCTCTACAAGCATGCAGTAGCAACACATCCCCCTTTAGATAGAGAGCCATGGAGAGGAGTGAGGCTCTCTGTGATCTGGCTGCTATAGCCTCTTCTGCAGTGTGGGACTGACACGCTGAAGCTGTGCTGCAGTGTTCCATCACCTATAGATTACAGTATTCATTCTCTGTGTAATGTACAGATATGGATGATTATGATGATGATTATATGATTATAAAGAAGAGTGGAGGATGTTTTCAAGAGGGAGCAACAGTGTTTTCTGTGGGAGACTGTTGTGAGGTTACACTGTGTGCTCACAGCAGAGTTTCATTACTTTCAGTGATAGATGAATGGAAAATATGGGGGGGAGGAACCTTGTGTAGGAAAGATTTTTTATGTAGCCATTTTGAATGCATACTGTGAAGATGGTTTCTTTCAGCTTCAGTTTACCAAGATGAGGTTCTACAACCTGTCTCCTCAGGATGTCTTTTTGTCATCATGCATTTGTATTGTTTTTAGTTCATAATAACCAAACAAATCTGTCATAATCTTTGTCACGGCTAGAGGCACAAAACATACGTACAGCTATATACTTATACTGACCTTAGCTACAAAAACACTTTGTAGACTTGCCCTCTCTCCCCCCTCCCCCTTCTCAGCCATCTGACGTCCCACTTTTACAGATGATGGATGGCACAAGGCCTTTAATTTACGTCATGTAGACCTCCACACACAAATCAAAAGCAAGCGCTGTGCATGGCACAGCAACATGGTGGTAGTGTTATGAGACGACATGTGTGGCCGCTGCTGCTTATTGACGTATTGTCCCAGTCAATCCATTCTGGCCTGCGTTGCAGCAGGCTTTGGGAAAGGTAAATCATTTATGAGCTCGCCTGGTCATCTCGGATGACAGGGAATCTGCTGGAAAATTATTCCTCTCACTCTGGAACTGGAGCTAAACCATTTACCGTAACGACAAATATCGCTTTGGGTCACAATAAAACCCTGTATAACGGAACATGTCACTCTGAAATAGAATTTTATAGTTGCAGGAAATCTCATTGTGCTGGGTTGGAGCAGAGTTTTATGGATGCAGGGAACATGGGGAAATTATGATTGCATCTCATTTTCACATTTGTTCTTAATTTCCCTATTTTTATTACAGTGGTGGTTTGTTTTTTGGAAATTGTTATGTTTCAGTCCATTATCACGTAGCTCTAAAGATAAAAATCTGCATATTGTTTTCTTGTTAAACTCTCTCGCATTCATTGTCAGTTTGATATTTACTGGTTTAATAAAGCCTTTGAAACTAGTATTTTTTTCATGCTGGGGAAGAAAATGGATTCCATACGCATTCTCAGCAGGGAACTTCCTGTTTACAGGAAATATATCTAAGCGTACACTGAATAGGTGGATTTGTCAGGGGATGTACAGTATAAATAATTATCTTGTTAAAAAAAACAGGTTATTTTTGGCGTATATCGTGCAGAGTGTGGGAAGATCTCGATGAGTTACATTTCTGTAAGTGCTGAGTAGCTGGTAAGTGCTTTACCGGTACTTGCTTATATTCTGTTGCATATTTTATGGACCGACACAGCCTCAGGTTGAGAATATGTATAAATATATTACTGATATTATACTTTATTTCACTGCAACATAAAAGTGTGGCCTACAGTAGTCATCATTATGTTGCAGTAAATTAAATGGGCTTTAGGTAAAATACACTCTAAGAATGAGCATTCCACTAGGGACTGAACTAACAGAAAATCTATGGTTTAGGTAATTTTTGATGTTTCCTGTATCAACACATTCTCTGGTGTAGTTATTGCAGTGCAGCCTCATTTCTAATGGACTCATGATTCAAGTCTGAACATTCAAGAGGAGCAAAGAATTTGTGAATGAACGTTCAAATTAGGCCTTACTGAATACCCCAATACTGACTGAAGTTATTGCCGAATAAATTCCTACACACTTCCTACACATTTTCTTTTAAAGAAAGCAGAAAAACATCCTCAGCTGATAAAGGCTTGGAAACAGTGAGATGCTGTGACTTGAATTTTGAAGAAATCGTGTGTCTCACATGGCCAGAAGTGCAGTCTTTCTAAATCGTTTGACATCGCTGTGTCCACAGGGATGACTGTGGTGAAGTATTCATGACCAGGGCAGAGGCATGTCTGGGAAGGTCCCCACGTTGGGGATGTCAGCTCCCGGTCACACGTCATGTGTTCACTTAGTGCCACAAAACTGGGCCGCCAGGCATGCTGGGAGAAATCTGTCAGACCCAGTGCTGTCTGCATGTGACCACCTCCTTTATGTGGCCCCCGCCCCCTCACTAGTTTTGTATCCTTCTTTATCCATTCAATTGTAGGCCATTTTTTATTATTTAAAACCCAAGCATGTATATTAATTGTGCTATATTAACTGAAGCTAAAGTATAAGTATATATATACTTTTAAAAGAAACCATCTTCAAAGTATGCATTCAAAATGGCTACATAAGCCATTTATAAACTTGCATTTCCTTTTCTTCACCCACAAAAGCAAATATACTGGAGAGAACTGTGACCTTATTGGCTTCAGCTTTTTGAGGCACTAAAACACAAATAATCAAAACATATTGTTTATTTGCACGCATGCTGTATCAGTCCGGAACAATCAGGCATGTGAGAAGCAGAGATATCGCCTCATTGTGAAAACTAGGCCAGGGTTTTCAACTTTGGGTTTGTTCTTCGTTCAGAAGTTAAGACAAGAAAGTTGCAACGCTCTCTTCCGTAATGGAACTCCAGGGAGAGAACCTGAAGGTCAGCTCAGCATCATAAAACGCAGAAGAGCAGAACAGACTGTATTTGCTGCTTCCCTTCTTTATTTAAGCCAACGTCTGTGTATATCTGTGCCCAGCTGCAATGGCTTCAGCTCAAATTAGTTCTGTTTATCTTATTTCTTTGCACTTCTGTTTTTTCCCCCTTTTTCCTCTCTCTCTCTCTCCACTGGATGCTTGTTTGACCTGGGGAGAAGTGCTGTCCTCATTCTCCTGTCCACCTTTTTTTTTACCTCTCACACAAAAGACTGTGATTAAGCTGTCATGACCTTATGACCACGGACTGCAGCCAAATTAAAACGGGTGGCAAAAAGATGCTGTTTGTTGATATAGAAAGGTCATGTGACGTCCGGTTTTAGGACACGTGGACAGAACAATATGTGTGACAGCGACTATTCATCCTGAAGGGCTATGACTGGACAACGGACAGAGAAACCACACACTGAAGGGCATTGTTTTGCTGTCTCATATGGTTTGAAGTATAAAAATACTCTGCAGTTCAATAATGTTTGCATCTGCCATTTTGGCATGGGAAAACATTGATTGCAAAGGATCAAAAAACATTCTGTAAACACAGCTCTGACAAGGTTGTCATAAGTCAGCAGCACTCCCTGATAGCAAAAGAGCAGGCATCAGAGCAGTTGGGACACCCTCACAGAGTATGTTCATTTGGAGTCACTGACTGGATGTACACTGACATCATCAGAGAATTTCCAGTGGTTGTAATTAGTCCTCTGAAATCCCTTCCAACATTTGGGTTTAATACAACTGAGGGGTCAACTCCCAGACGGAGGGACTGGCAAGAGTAAATTAGCTGGACACTGTTTCAGGGCCCAGTCTAAACATCAAAGGCTGCATGAATAATGAGACCATTAGTTGTCTGTACCTAGTATTACCATAAGGACACACGCGAGGACCTTTTCAGACGCATCCACATATTTTAATCGAATCGACCGGAAGTTCTAATCAGAGCATAGGCTTGAAATGGAAATTTTAATTGTCCTATTTATGTGCACATTCAGTTTTCAGGACTTAAACTGCCACATGAAATGTCAATCATTTTCCCTGAGGAAAATATGGAAAAATATTTTGTTTGGAGTTATAAATATGTTAACTTTGCCTTATTTGCCCTTATCTGCTGTTGGGAATTCCATTTTACTCCAATTAAAAGACATTTCTATAATCCACACATACACGAAATTGACATAGTAACAATGGAAATGTTTGCAAAGTTATGGCTTAATACAGTGGGGCCGATGAAGTCTTATGTCCATCTTTTGTTCCTTTAACATTTCTTATGAAGCAAAGCTTGAGGTTACTGTAGACATTGCATGAAGTACTTACAGTATGTTGTGACATACACCACAAATAGTGTTCCTCAAGCAACAGAAGGCCAAGCAAGTGACACCAAGAACTAGGTTGTTGCAAATACTGTATATACACTGTATTGTAGTCGGAGTACCTCAGAATCAGTTAGTGAGTTAGTGGTACAGACAAGGAATTGTGTAGTTCCAGCCGATGGTGTCACTCTAGCAATACAAACAAAATAGGCTAGACAATATGCAAAACACAACATATAGACAACACACAACGTGTAATAGGCCAGAAACAATACAAAATATACACAATATACAATAGACAATAAACAAAAACACAGTCTTTAAATATAAATGGGTGAGACTGAGGAAGAGAATAATCCAGTTGAAGGTCTCAGCTTGGACAACAAAGTAGACCATAATGGTGTTCACTATCACAATTCTACACTAATGAAATCAATAAAACATTTTGAGACCAAGCTGCAAGTGATTTAATGAAGAAAAAAGACACCCACTGCTGAAATGCATGTGGAATACCATTATTGGAACTTATGTTGAGATGTCCTTGAGGCATAACCCTTAGAGAGAATAACCCTGAGCTCCCAAAATCCAAATAGCCTATTTGCTTTTAAGGGGGTAGAGTAAAATTACTGTCCTTGGCACGCCATTTCTTCTGTCTTTCTTTCTTTCTTTCTTTCTTTCTTTCTTTCACTGTCTCTTTCGTTGTCTGTCCCTGACCTATCTTCAGTGCACGTTGGGTAGCAGACAAGCGGTGTGCACTGAGACTCCTGTCGTCCAAATGTACGTTCAGTGGAAGAGTCCGGAACAGATGGCCCAGATCCCCGGCATGTTCCCGCTCTGGTAAAAGCTCAGTGTGATTAAGCCGGAGTCCTCTGCTAACAAGTCACTTCAGGATGGCGGAGACCTGGTGCCTGAGCGTGATACATTATTAACAGCCACTCCGGGCTCCTCTTGTCTCCTCTCCCCTCCCACAACGTGGCTCTTTTGGGCGGGGGGGGGGGTATTTCACAAAGCAGGATGGATGTGGCATAGAGTTTCAGTGGCCTCTAGCCAGGCACCATTCTGCTAATCTGTGAAATTGGTATGATCGGATGGACACTGTAACCCGCTAAATCCTCAAATGGATTCAAGGCCTGGGAAAATACTTGTGTGGTGCATTATTTCATTTTTTTTGCTCTTTTTTTTTTTTTACTCTGGGTCTTCCCTTCTCAAACGCGTAATCCCTGTTACAGCAACGCAAAGCTAATCCTGACCTCTGTCCAAATCAGCGCACTTGGCTGGGATCCACCTCCGAAATCCTGAATGAAAAGATTCTGTTAAAGCAACACTTCTCTGACGTGGGCAGGCGGAGGCTGGCGGAGCATGTGTATGCGTCCCACAGCGACTCACAAAGTTCACAGTGAGAATAGGGATACAGCCAGCGACAAAACAAATCCCTTAAACCACATCTACAGATCCCTTTTATCCATTTTAGGATAGAACAGAGAACAGACTTATCCCAAATCTGATCGGTTTCAGTACAGCAGAAGCAACTATATATGGCTAATTATGTAATATGAATTCATAATATGTCAATTGTGCATAATCAGGTGGGAAGATTGTATTGTAGGACAAATATGTACGTGGTTAGTGTTAAACCACATGTTTATGTGGATTACACGCCAAGAGGTTGCATCTACTTGTACCTAACCTCGTAAACCAGACTCTTCAATTCGCTTCTCTTCGTGCAAAGAGTCTGGCCAGGCGTCATTGGCAAACGTCTTCTTCGTGATGGATGGACATTTGTTTGAAGTTTAAAATCATTGGAGTTCCTTAAAACAATCACTAACGTTTGGTAATAACATATGTTAACCAGGGGGGACGCAACTTACAGTAAACGTAATCGCTCTCAGCCACACCCTTTGTTTGCTGGTTGGTTGGTGGTTCGCTGGTTTGGTTTTCTACACGAGAAATCCGTGGAAAGCACATCTGTGCCAGTCTACGACTGAAGCGAAATTAAATTGAGCGGAAGTACGTAGACGGGCGGAGACAGGCTAGCATAAACCTGCTTTGACCTTACTCAACTTTATTACTTTATTTAGTGGCGTTGCTAACAATCTTTTCGGATGCAGTTTAGTTATTTAGATCCAGCAGACTGGGTTCTACATGTCAAAATGGTCAATACTGCTCATGCAATAAATAGAACCAATGAGCATTGAATTGGTTTTACTAACACTGGCTTTCAACTCTACATACAACTCAACATCAGGGAATGTTCCATAAAAATTATCGTTTCAGAGTTGTAAATGTAGAACTGGGGTAATGGAGGATTCCCCTGTCAATGATTTGACACTAACATTTGGCATTTGATGCTCGAATTTGATATCATCGCCACATCAGGTGGTAAACAGATTTGATGCCTTATTTTACTGCTCTTGGGTGTAAGTGTCACTGACACACATTGGCACACCTACAGTATGCACATTCAGTGATATTTGTCACTAGCCCGTGATGTCTGACCTGAACTAATTGCAGTGATTCAGGAAATGATGGATCCTAAACACATTCTGATTTGGTACTTAGCAGACCTCGCTCTTATAAGCACTGGAGCAGATGCCTGTGTTTGGAAATGGATTGGTTTGAAATCCATGGATTTGATTTTCACCACCATGCTCCTCACTCGTTGAGAGCTTGCCCTGTCATCTCTTATTAGTGCTGCCTGACTTCTGTAACAGTGTTGTGAACAAATAGGAGCTGAGGGTTCCCCAGGAATGCCTGAACATATTACCTGAAAAGATGAGGATTTTGTCCAGGCATTTTGGCAGGTAATCAATAGAAATTACTGTTTTTATTCCAAGCGAGACAGTGCACCAGTTTGACACCTCAGTGTGCTTGGTGATGCACTGGACTTTTATATGGTTTGCTCTGTGTATCGGCATGGAGTTTTTAATGCAGATCGAGGCAGTACCACCTGTCTTGCCACTAACAATGAGCACTCCATTCATTGATTCTTTTTTTCCTTTTGTGACTCTGTTGCAGGAGTACCAAATCGACATAATTTTCGCCCAGACGTGGACAGACAGTCGACTAAGATACAACAGCACAATGAAAATATTGACTCTGAACAGCAACATGGTGGGTCTGATCTGGCTGCCTGACACCATATTCAGGAACTCAAAGAATGCAGACTCTCACTGGATTACCACACCCAATCAGCTCCTTAGAATATGGAATGATGGAAAGATCCTCTACACGCTGAGGTAAATTTGACGTGTGTGTGTTTGTGTGTGTTTGTGTTCCTGTGTGCCTGTGTGTGTGTGTGTGTGTGTGTGTGTGTGTGTGTGTGTGTGTGTATGTGTGTGCATGTGCATGCATGAGTCAGTGTGTCTGTTTTAAGTTATCATTGTTTTTATTACTGAGATAGAATATTGTAGTTGAATATTACAAGATAAAAGTGAGATATAGTTGCGTATGCTAACCACAGACCATTACTCACAAACAATACAATGTATTCGAAACTTTGTGAAAGCGTTGTTCAATATTCTTTGATAGCAGCAACATTCTACAAATGTAACTGTTGTTTCCAAAACTTTTGAAAGAAAACATTAGGATAAATGATCATTCAGAAGCGATTTCACATGAGGACTACATTTATAATTAGGGGATATTAACACATTAGAGGTGACATTTGGAGACGAGATGCAAACTAAAAAAACTACAAATGGCCCTTAATGAGACATCTGGGACGTCTGTTCTCAGGACCGGCCCTTTCTGAGCTCTTAATCCGTCGCCTTGACTGTTGGTGTGACTGATCCTCTTGAGAACACAAAAGGGGTCTGCTTAATTGGATTGTTTTAATATCCAAATGAAAAAAAAGTAATCAGATGGCACTTTTTTTTTGAAAGAATATCAATGACCATTTCAGTGACAAGCTCTTTTGTCCATGAAGGCCCTTTTCTTTTACCTCACCCTCTTAATGTTGTCAGTTAAAGTTAAAATTAGACAAACTTGCTAAAACAAATCAAAGTGTTCAACAACAGTAAAGTTGTCCCTGTCACAGCTGTTAATAACTTTGATATCAGAGTGTCACTAAAGATTCCCTCGTGGGGGATATGAGCACAGGTGTCAACCTCCTGACAGCTTTGGCCATTATAAAGTTTGACAGATCTCGACTCTGTTCTGAGCCTTTGTGGAAGCCATTAAAAAACACCGGCTCCTTGGGAAGCGCTTTCCTTTTTGGCTGCAGGATAAACAAATCTTCAATCATCTTTTTGCTGAAATGCCTTTGGTGGAAAAGAGTCCCAGATTTGTTGCCAGAGATTGCTCCTGGCCTTGGGTGAACTGGCAGATTGTGGTAGCGCTTAGACATGTGAAATGTGACTTCATCGTGGCCCCTGTATGCCATGGATCAGCGAAGAGCTCTGTCATCGTGACACAGCCACTGAGTTAAGCTGGGGAAAGTTTAGCACAAACAAGGCCGCTTAAAGTTCAGCCAGTCTAATGTGTCGCCTGATCTTATTCATCAGCCTCATAAATAAACAGAAATTTTTTGTACATGCTGTGACAGACAGGGACAACTTCACTGGAGCGCAAGGGGCCGAACGTGTTTTTGGGAATGGTCCAGAGGGAGAGGGCACTGTTAAGACACTCAGATTCACAGCCACAAATTCAAAACCATTCATCATGCCTGCTATCTGGACAACTCCCAGGCTTATCAGAAGCAGAGTTGATAACTACACAAGATTTGCACATACACCTTGTTTACCATCTTTAAATCATCCCCAAAAGTACCAGTGATGCGCCGGGCAGACATAGCAGTGAAACCACTGGGAGACATACAGGTCTTAAAACTAAACTGATATTCATCTTAATTTCTTGTGAAATACTAACTGCATTAGTTATACACTTGATGCAACTTATTTCCTGTGATCCTCTCAATGCACAGATGAATTGAGGCTGGTTTGAGACTGGTTCTGTAGTCCATGCTTCAGGATCTCTGTTTCACAGTAACATATAATGCTTTGACATTGTGCATATTGCCTATCCTGTCACCACCACCCGTTGAGCTAGGGGCGAGCAAGACCCTCTTAATGTGTTGTAACCATTATTGTTAACTTTACAGGAGGTCCTCATTCTGTAGATAACTGTATAGTGTATAGTGCCCTGACTAAGTTTTGTCTATGTTGCTTTTTTGTTGTTGCTGCTGTGAGACAGTATGTAAACAATATCGCAGACATGCATAATGAAAGCAGATGTGAAGGGAGTTGGCGCCAGCGGCTGTTTTCTTCATAAATAAATGGAGTTTGTGTATACTGAAAAAGAGAGAGGGGTGGATGGCTCGGTTACACATGGAAATGCTCTCCTTGCTTGTGAGGCTGCTCTGCTTGCTAAAAGTGCACAAGATGACAGGACGGGTGTGTTTCTCTCAATGCCGCAGCAGAAATATAATTGCTCCATCTCACCAGTATTCCAGACTCAGGCTCAGCTTCTTTATGAAGATATCCATATCATTTCTTCTCAGTTAGTCACAATCAAACACTTGGTGTTAATGCAGCTCTGTAAAAATATAAGAGACTACTGCACATGTTTCTGATGTCATCCTGAGTGACATTCGAATGAGTTGACGATCATATTTAAATTTGTAATGGTCTCTTAATTTTGAATGTGACCGTCAACTCATTTGAATATCACTCAGCAATATGGTATAAAATTCTCGCCAAAAGTTTTCTGTACCTGTACCAAAGTTTTGTGCTTGTAAGAATATTTTGTGCTCGTAAAAAATATTTGTGTATATGTAAAAATAATTTGTATCTGTAAAAATATTTTGTGCATGCAAAAATGGTTTGTACATCTTCAAATCCGTTTTGTCACTGTGTAGAAAAAATGTTTGTGAATTTGCGAACGATTTTTGCACGCACGGATTTTCCATTTGCAAGTGCGCATCTGTTTTCTACAGACATAAAACAGATCTACGGGTACGAAACGAATTTACAAGTACAAAACTTTTTTACAAATTTTCCTAAAACAGCCAATCACAGCACTGCTTACTGAACGGCCAGTCAGCCGATCAGCTCACTTCTTTAATTCTGAAACACTGGACATCTCTGGGTACATCCATGTAAACACTACAGTCAGAAGAGGTGAAACAAGTATTGGCTGGGCTAACGTAACGTCAAAGATACTGCTTTTATCAACTGTCTCTGCTAACGTTACGTGAAAGCACCGCACATATAACATGGGAAATACAAAGGGAGGGAGGGAAGGGAGTCAGCCTAAAGCCACCCTGAACTTTTTTGGTCATGTAGTCTAGCAGTAACTGTTATGTTCTAGCTAGCTTAGGTAACAAGCTAACTTAGCTAACAAGCAAACAGCTCAACTTAACTCTATTCCTTCCCTACTATGAATCTAATATCATTAACTAGAACTAATAAACAGTATAGTTTAAAACGCGAGCACTGGATAGGTAATTAGTAGGTAACAATAGGTAATGGCAGCTAACTGGGCTAGTATTGGCTGGGCTAAGCTAACGTCAAAGATACTATCAACCCTCTCTGCTAACGTTAAGTGAAAGCACCGCACATATAACGTGGGAAATACAAATGGAGGAATGACTAGTCGGAAAAAACTAACACAATAACTATACAGAACAATTATATCATTAATAATAATACTAATGATCCGAATTTTATTAGTTCTAGTTAATGATATTAGATTCATAGTAGGGAAGGAATAGAGTTAAGTTGAGCTGTTTGCTTGTTAGCTAAGATAGCTCTTCTTTTTTAAGTGTTTCACCTCTTCTGAACTGTGGTGTTTACATGGATGTACCAAGAGCTGTATTTTCTATGTCCAGCGTTTCAGAATTAAAGAAACCAGGGGGTTGTTTCTAGAAAGCATCGTTTGCTAACTTGCGTCGCAACCTTGGTAGTACGCTCCATCGTTCTTGGATTTGGTGTTTCTAGAAAAGGTAGTTCGAACTCTCAATCGCAAAAAAGGACGCAAAGTTTGGTCGTTTGAACTACTGCCCCTAGGCAGTCGCACTTGTGTCGTTCCTTGGTAGTTCCTGTTGGTGTCCGGAGCGCCTAACCAAAAATCACAACCGCCTAACCAAAATTTGCGAAGTGGATGTTTATCTCGTGACTCAATGATTGATCTATCCTGTAGCTTAATTTTGATTAAGACACTGACTCCCCTACTTGGCTCATTCTTGCTATTTATGTTAATTCGAGTATTGCCTTGCTTTTAGTATTATAATCTTCACAGACTCTTACAACAGCAGTGATAAATGGTGTAGTGGCTAGAGCAGAAGACTTGTTATCCCAACGTTGTAGGTTCAATTTTCTTATGATGTGAGATTGTCCTTGCTTCTCGCTACCTGCAGGTGAACTAGTGTGACACGTAGATTCAATTGTTTTTGACTGATGTATTGCCTACCTATGGTCTATGGTCGAGAGAGTAACTATATACATAAATATGTATGGTCAAAACCTATTGTTGTGTCTCGTAGGCCTACTCTTACTCAGAGATGAAAAGAAGAGATAGGATGCGAACTCCGGCCGAGCGCGCAGTGCACCAACGCGCTGCCGTTAAGCCACGAGACAGTTGATAACCTATGGGATACCCAGATATTTGTCCAGGCTATATATTTTTTCCAACTCATAGATATTTAACACAAATAATGACTCATATTGGTCTGCTTAAGTTAACTTAAGTTAACGACCCCCAGATCGGCTGACTGGCCGTTCAGTAAGCAGTGCTGTGATAGGCTGTTTTGGTAAAATTTGTAAAAAAGTTTTGTACTTGTACATTCGTTTCGTACCCGTAGATCTGTTTCATGTCTGTAGAAAACAGATGCGCACTTGCAAATGGAAAATCTGTGCGTGCAAATATCGTTCGCAAATTCACAAAAAAAAATTCTACACAGTGAGAAAACGGATTTGAAGATGTACAAACCATTTTTACATGCACAAAATATTTTTACAGATACAAATTATTTTTACATGTACACAAATCATTTTTACGAGCACAAAATATTCTTACAAGCACAAAACTTTGGTACAGGTACAGAACACTTTTGGCGAGAATTTTATACCATACAGCAACAGTAGTCAGAAAAATATGTTAGTGGTCTCTTAATTTTTTTCCAGAGCTGTGTATTAGGGCTGCTCGATTATGACAAAAATCCTAATCACGATTATTTTGGTCAAAATTTTACTCACGATTATCGATTAACGATTATTCATAAGGGTATCCCCTGGGTCTTAGAAAATACGTTTCATAATCCATTGGGACTGAAGAAGCAAACAATCAGTGTTAGTGATCTAATGGTAGCATTTGAGTTTGCCTAATATTATCCTTGTGTAGTACAAGCTAATAGACAAGCTGTACTGTGCTGATTTAAAAAAATAGGCGTGTTCTAACGTTAGATTAGCCAACTTGCCATAAGTTCTCTGAGTAATTTGGTCGCCTCGATCGACAGTGATAGTAATAAACTTAGCATAGAATGCGCTAGTTACAATTTTGGCGTGGTTCATGAAGCTGCCAACTGCAGGAACACACACACATGCAACCCAAAACTGATTGAGTGGCCTGTGCACAGAGGGGAGGGGCGTGTCGAGTGTGGGGCTTAAAGAAGTAGCGTGAATCAGGGCACTGTATGAGTTGAAATTGTATGTATTTCCAAAAACCCTATTTCTTAACGGAATGTGGCAAAATAATTGTTTTTTCTCGATTATACTATTTTTGTGATTGTTTGGAGCCAAAATTGAGATTAAAATTTTGAAATGTGAAATTCGATTAATTGCACAGCCCTACTGTATATTAACAAAGAGATTATTGGCATGTCTATGGTATGTTTTTTGTTGGTTTGTTGGTTTGTGTGTCAATAAGCAGGGTTATTAAAGAAAAATATTGGTCCAATTTTTGTGAAACTTGGTAGAATAGTGTAGCATTTTGTATTGCATTTTGAGCATATCTGACCCAGCAGGGAAACGCTCTATGAATTAAGTTTCAATTTCACTAACATTATGAGATACTGCATTTAGCTCAGACAGAGGTCGGCACACTCCAAATGCCTCTCTAGTTCTAGCTGAAAAATATGTTAATCCTTCTCCATCTTAGCAGCACATGCAGTGCCCAGAACACTGAGATTCTCTCAAAAAGACCAGGAGAAACATGCACCTGTTTCATGAGGATCACTGAAATGTCTCCTATAGCTAACACCAGCCATTGAAGCCAGAGGCGCTATATACAGTAAGCCATAGAAGGTGTAGCTCTATATTTCACTACCCAAGAGTGGGATAGTGAGGGGTGAGCCTTGAAATTACTTATTTACCATACATGCACGTTTATATAAAACACAGACAGACACATATACAGACACATTTACGTTTATAAAAAAAATACTGAATTCTGAACAGCACACACATAGATGTCTGCTATGTTCATATAACAGGGCGCACGCAGAAAAAGATTCAGTCCATAATTTTAAGTTAATAATCAGTGTTCCATATCAATATAGTCTGTAGTGGTAGCCATGGCAACAATGGGAAATAGTGTTCACAGCTAATTGATTGATGAGATTGATGTGTGTCATTGCATTCACATCAGTAAGAAGAGCAGTAGCAAAAACAAGTGTATGGATTTGTTTACTGTGCAAGCTAACATCCCTCCACCACGCTCATTATGGAGTCATCCTATCTCCATTCCATCAATGATTTTTGTGTGCTGAGACACCTTTATGGTAATGTTCTCTTAAGTATTATTTATGGAGTATTTTGATTCCGACTCAATGTTTCATAAGAAATTAGCTGTAAGCTTCTTTATAGCCTCTGTGTTGTATACTCAGTAAAATAAAAAGTTAAAAACGTGACAGACATATCTAAAAATAAAAAATAAAATCTATTGTGGTCTTCTGTCTGTCTGCATGTTTCCCCAAGCTCAAACAACAATGCCAAAACTCTAGCTCTTAAAGATGCAATTCATACTTTCTCCCAAGGTTGACACTGATGAAGGCCCTTGTCAAAAGCCGCCTTACACTGACAACCACTGCAAACAAAAATCTTGTTCTGTGTTGGTTAACAGAAAGCCAAATCACAAGAAAAAAGAGATACTTTTAAAAAAGAGTGAAAGCTCACCTCCAGCGTAAGGAATGTATTTTTGGCGGAGTGCGTCTTGGTTAATTTATTTCTTTGAGCGAGACTTAAGACAGTGGCCTATTTAGTGCTCCAGCCTGTTTCCTGAGAAGCAGGGGATGCAAATCTGCTATTTGGACCAGGGGAGATTTCACAGCCGAGCAGAGCAACTTTGTCATCCTGTCTCCAACGCTCTGCCAAGCATTTCCTTGGCAACAGGAAGACCCCGCATTCAGGCTCACAGGCAAGTTCATGACAGTCCAATCAGGAACAAAGAGTATTAAAAAAAACAGCGACCCACCACCACCACTACCACACACACACACACACACACACACACACACACACGCACATACACACACCTCAGTACAGAGGCTCATTGGGAATCAATATTCATGGGCTCTGCAGTCCCACCAGTGGTAGTTGATGATTAAGGGGGGCAGTGAAATGCCATGCTCCAGATTAATTGCTCTCGTTGGCGTTGTTGTCAGCTCGGATAAACAATGGAGGCTATTCAGCTGATGAGGATGCTCCCTCGCGCCTGGGCTCTGTACACTCTCAGCTTAGATTGTCTGTACAGATATCCTCATAATTTATTCCCTAGCGTTAGTCACAGTCTTAACGCCTGATGTTGATGTATTGTTACCTTCCACCAAGGAGATTATGTTTATTAGTTATTATGTTTTTTGTTGTTAAGCTAAAGAAAATAGAGCACATCACTCCAGTTCTCAGGTCTTGGCACTGGTTCCCAGTTTAGATTCCTAGACAGTGTAGCTTATGCCAAGCATAAGCAATCCTCCTCTGTCGTAACAGCACATTAAATTACTATTGTGTGATAATGTGCTAGCCTGGATGCTAGCCGAACTTAGCCCCGCCCACAACATTTAAGGTCGGGAAGTTCAGTCTGGACTTGTTCTTTTGTGGAGCAACTATGCCCGAACCAGAGTTGTTCAGAGTCAAAGTTCGGACCAGAACTCCTTAACGGTTTTGTTCAGAGCTGAAAATGCAATTGTGTTTGACAGAGGACAGATGTACAGATGTAGGTTGCTAGTGACAAAACATCAGCTTTCAGCATGGTACGATGTCTTTGTAAGTGACATTTAAATAAAAAGTGTTTCATTCTTCCTGGTTGTTCCTTACAAAAACGCTGTTGCCAAAAGGTAGACATTTAAATTTCGCTATCACGTCTGTTGTACAAGATATTTACAGTGCAATAACCAGAATGTTAAGGCATTTGTGGAGAAGAAGGCATTTGGAGAAGAACCCCTGTATCAGTTGAAACACGCACCATAATCATATCCCAATGGAGCAGTATAAGACTCAAATTCTGACTAGAATTGAGTATAACGACGTCAGGCTAATAATGAAATAACTTTGAACGTGAACTTGTTATTGGTTTGTTTGTTTGTGTCTGTAAGCACGGTTATGCAAAAACTACTGGACCCATTTTTATTCAACTTGGTGGAATGGTGTAGCATGGGCCAAAGAGGAACCGGTGACATTTTGGAGCAGATCTGAGCCAGGGAACAGCTATGTGAATTAAGTTTCACTTTCACTAGCATTGCAAGATTGGGTGGAGGACAGGATGCTCCAAGAGTCTTTGTAGTTTGGATTTAAACTCACTTCGAAATAGTTCTGAGAGAAACCTCTCCGTTGCTCTCAACATTGTGTGTAACATGCTGTTTTGTACAGTCAGGCTGTGATGTGACTTTCCTTGTCGCAGTCAAAGGCATTTCCCTGTGATGCAGTCACTGGCCTACATCTGTGCTCCCCGTCTCACGGGACTGGAGCGCGATGTTGTGGGGTGTGAGGTGAGGCACAGGTGTGTGTGGGGAATACACAAAACCAATCTCTGTCCTCCGTCAGACATAAGCCAACAAATGAGAACTGTCTCGGATACTTACCCTCTCATTCCTATCCTGTTTGACTCGCCGTGTCTCCCAAAGTGATGTAGTTCTCAAACAGAGCTGTCCCAGGGCCTCTGTCTAGTGTGTTCTGCAAACAGCGATATATTTGTTAGACGTCTGTGCAGAGGTTGTATCAGCCCTCTGAAGGCTGCCAAGAGGTTCTGTTTTAGTTTTTTTGCACCATGCCCTTCACCTCTTGTAATGTGCAGGTCTTGTTGTGCTCTAGTGGAAAATTGGGTTTTGGAGTGGTTTAGGTTTGGATAGACATGCCAAGTTACATCTGTTATGATTTGTACTGTGTACTTTTTCCAAGTTTGAACAATTTGAGCCCAGAAACTTTCCTATGAAACTAAGGAAACTTTCCCTCTTCATTAAGGAAGCGGTAAGGTACTGTACATTGTTCACTAACTCTCACTCTCCATATTGTATCTCTAACATCTGTTCTGAGCATCATTTAATTATGCGTTTTGTTTGGGATGTTTAAAAGAAGATTGAAAAAAGAAGAAAAATGCTTTGCAAAGCTCCAAATGATCCACAAAATGTAATAGTATGTAACAACGGCCCTTAGCTCTTCTAAAATCCAAAAATCAGTGTAACCTACGGCCTCTCGGGGGCTTATTGCTTAAGAGCATTATTACAATGTACTAACAGCCATGTCATGTAGTGTGTCCAGGAATGGAAATTAGCACCTGCCAAATGGTGGTAAAATACGAAAGTAGCTGGTAGATTTCAGACTCAAAGTAATGTTACTTGCTGTTTTAAGCCCCCAACATCGTTTACCGGGCAGCGCTGCATGGAAGGCACTAGGGTTAGGGTTAACGTTAGGGTTAGGTGCCTTGAAGTCGACGGTCGCAACGCTCCCTTGAAGTCGACGGTGGGGGCTTAAAACACCATTGAGCCAAAGTAATCATTTCCTATTGAGTGGATGGTGAATTTGATCAAAAATCTGCCAGTGCACATACACGTTTCCAAAATGTAATCCACCTCTGAGTATGTCCCTGATGATAACATTTCTATGAATCTGTTGTAGGGTTTCATGATTGTTCTCAAATGCATACACCCATGATTAATCTTCAGTAAAGAGAGCAATATATTCCAATATTAAGTCACAACTTGTGCTATAATTACAATCAATCCTTTAGTTGCTCAATTTTGGAAACCCTCACACATTCTATTTTATCCTATTTTAGCAATCTAAAACGCATGGTCACTAGCGAATACCTTAATTAGATTTAGTGGGTTGTCCAGTCCACATTGGGAGTGGTTTTGTTATCAAACGTTATCAAACATCAGGCAGATGGCGCAACAAGGCGTTCCATGTTTCAGACATGAGTGTGTTTTGGGCATAACATAATTTAAATCAATGAGGATGATGACAGTGACAGTGTGTCTTCAGCTGTGCTTCATATGCATCTTTCGCTATAGACCAGGTTTTTCTTGGTCAGTGGCGTAATGCTGTTTAGATGGTGTAAGATAGCGATTTTTAGATAATGCGCCACCTTAGGTCGTTAATTGCCACACCCTGGGGCGCAAAGCTTAATAAAAGTGAAGTGCATGGCACAAAACGTGAGTGTAAAATAGTAATAAACTTTGCATCTGGCTGATAATCCTCTTTGCGCCAGGTTTTGCGTTGTGAAAATAGGGCCCTCTGTCTCTCTCTCTCTCTCTCTCTCTCTCTCTCTCTTTCTCTCTCTTTCTATTTTTCATTCTCTGTTTCTGTCTCTGTCTCTCTCTTTCTTTCTCTTTCCCATTCTCTCTCTCTATATGTCTATCTCTCTCTCTCTCTGTCCCACATTCTGCAACAATTGGTGAAACACACAGCCACACACACATACACATGCACACAGACACAAAAATGATACATATCAGTGATATTAGGACCCATTTTGGACTCCAAATAAAACTTGAAATATACATTTCAGGCCATCTGTTGGCCTGCCTATTTTCTGTCTGTATTATAAGAAGTATATTCTCCTGGGGACGTTACACATCAGGTATATTTGCGATAACTGTCCTTAATCATAATCAGATATTATATATTGGGCAGCAACAAATCAGGCTTAGTGTGCATTAAATGCTCCTAATGTGATTTTCAGCTTTATGACATGATGGGCCTCTTACAAGCCCCGTGACTGCACTGTGTGAGGTGGGGAGTAGCCTAACTCATGGAGCTGTTTTTCCTGTGTCTCACTAGGCTCACCATCAACGCTGAGTGCCAGCTTCAGCTGCACAACTTCCCCATGGATGCCCACTCCTGCCCCCTCATCTTCTCCAGCTGTGAGTTCCGCTCGAGCCCTTTCATCATCTCTGCCTCTTTCTCTGCAACAAATACAAAAATACGTCAAGCGTATCAAAGATGCATTCATCATGGTGTCTGCTGGATAAGCAAACTTTGGCTGGTGTGGAGTTTGGGTTGTTTGCAGTTGAAGAGATCCGAGAACGTATTACCATATACATAAAATGTCATAGTAGAGAGAGCTTCCTTTGCTTCTGTGTGTGACAGGAGAATGTGGAGGTGCAGATATGTTTTGATGTTATGTTATTGCTAGTGTTTTACAAATTATATATTTTTAAGAGGTTTTAACAATACTTCATTGAGGATCAAAGAAAGAATAAGTTAAAAATAACATCAAACACTGTGGGGTTTTTTAGCAAGTAGATATGTCATTGTCAACTCAGATAAAAAAAAATATGACATATGTTTTCACAGGTTATTAAATAGGTTTTCTTGCAAAAATTGGATCTATACTGTATGTGTGCTGCTGTGCTTGTGCTTGACTACCTGATCAGATCCTATCAAAACAACCGAAATAAGGAAGTAAATATAGACAATATTTGACCAGCTCATCTGCAGGAGCAAAATGTGTCACATATAGTGTGGACCACTGAAGTGGAGTCATAGGTGCTTTGATCTGTGCGCTGGACTCTCAGCTTTAAAGCATATATGTATTTATATTGCTGTCTTATTTATATTGCATTGTTAAGAAGGTGTGGTGCTTTCCTGTTTATGAAGGTTCAGGTTGAAGAAAGATGCCAAATCAAATTTAGTGGAAGCAGTGGAATGGACTGTTGTTCTGCATGATGTTGTGTATAGCTAATTTCAAACGATTCACTTCTTTTTCAGGTAGGTCAACTCAAATTTAAACATTTGCATCATAGGCAAGTGCCTTTAATGCTATAAGCTAAAGTTAACTGAAAGAACAGAGCTAATCTAAGTTTGTCTGTAAGAAACCAATGAAATACTGTGACTGAATCGTTAAGTCATTTTACCATCTACTGTTGGAGCTGTTGCCTTCTCCCCTGTGCTTCCTAAGCTGGTCAAATAGCAAGTGATCACTTACTAGCAACTGGTCCAATAGTCACTGCCTTTAATTAAATGATTTATAAACAGCAGAGGGAATTAACAGAATGTGGGAGGCTGCAGATGCAGTGAAGTTTTCTCATCCATCACAGCAAATTCAAATCCAATTTACATTTAAGCCTGGCAAAACAACCAATAGCATGGTTAACAGACTGGTAGAGGGGCTGTAGTGGATTTCTATTGTACCTCCCCAAAGTAAAACATACAGCCAAGATGGCGTAACAGGGCAGGTGGCGGAAAATCAGTTGCTTTATGCTGCTGGCGTTAGTTCATTTCGGTCCACATTAGTAGGCTCCAGTGACCAGGCAGCTAAAAGCTTCTCACCTAAAAGAAAAAAACAAATGCAGTGTGGATTGTGTCATAAAATGTCTCTTTATGAGGACATTGGGCCTAAGAAAAAGAAAAAGACACGTCAGACATGTTACAATGTAAATCTCCTCCACAGAAAAAGACAAAGGGAGAAAGGAAATCACCCCCTCCAGAGCTCTTACACCCACATACAAGCAATATACTCCAGCTAATGTAGGGTGGCGTATTATTTGGGATAAAGTCATTTGTAGCTGGTTTGTAAGAAGCAGCCAGTGCATGATGGTAAGGGAACTGAAAGAAAGGTAATGGAATGTTGGAGGTCACCGACATTCCAATGAAGAATGTATTCAGATCATCTTCATCCCTGTCATCATCTTAAGTCATGGGCCACTCTGATAATAGAGGAATTCTCAGATCTACTATAGATACACCTATAGGCACCTGATCTTTTTTTATTTCAAAAACCAACAGGACATGAGACTGAAACTAAAGAGGTGATTTCTTTCTTCAAGATGTGTTCCCAGACTCACATTGCTCCATCTTGAATGCCTCTTCAGATAGATCTGTCTAATTAAAGAGACAGCACCCTACGCTAGACAGAGAGACACTTCAGTTTTACTAGCCTAAGGCCAGAGATTCTCAATCAGATTAGCTCTATGTAAACATGTTCTTTCTCTGACATCAGTGCATGCCATCCTTACTGATTCCTGAATGAATAAGTCCTGCTTGGCTGTATTTGACACTTCATTTAAGATTTAAAGCAAGATCTTGATACCATGTTAACAGTGAAAGAAGTGCTAAAGTTGTCTCTTTCTTTCATTTCTTTCTTTATTCCAAAAATACATGGTCAGAGTCATCATTCATTATGAGGCTAATTTGGTGAAATGGTTAGCTCAATCCTGCTCTGAACCCATTGTGTATTCCTAAATTGCTAGCTACTCCAGTGAATGAACCTTCTGACCGTTCTCTGGTCTGTGATTGTCCTTTTCTGGGTCAGTCGTGAGTAGGATGTTGTTGTGCTTGAATGTTTGGTTTGTGTGACAATGTGTGGAGCTCTGTGTTGTAACTTTTCAGCCTGAATAAGCTTATCAAAATGGTTTAATTGAGAACAAATAGCACTTTCATTGACTAACCACTCAGCATTGCTATTAATTCACCATTGACAGCAAATCTATCAAAGTATCGAGCTGGCCATGTGTAAATATAGAATGATAAAAGTTTTCATGGCATGCGGAAATGTTACAATTCCAAATATGGCAAAAATGTATGTTTTAGTACCATATGAAAACATGGTGTTTCACTGTAAGTCTTACTGTAAGAATCTGTCCTCTCTCCAGATGAGTTTTCACTTTCCTTAAAACTGTGCCAAAGACAAAAACAGATGGTAACACTTTACTTGACATACTGTAAGACTGACAGGACACTCTCATGAACACATGACACTGTCATGACACATGAACTCTAACCCTAATCCTAACCTCTAACCCTAACCCTAAACCTAACCCTAATCCTAACTTGTTATGACAACTTGTTATGACAAAAAACAAATTACACTTAATGACAGAAGCGTTATGTCATAAACGTTTATGACTTGTTCATGACAGTGTCATGTCACTCTTATGTCGATACTGTCAAGTAAAGTGTAACCAAACAGATAGATCCATAACCACAGCAGAGCCCAGTACCTATTATGTAGAGATCAGTCAGCTTTAACCTCTCTCTCTCTCTCTCTCTTTCTCTCTCTATCTATCTATTTATCTTTCTATCTATCTATCTCTCTTTCTCTCTGTACCCATCCATGTGCTAAAGTAACACAATGGAGAAGTCCCCCTTTTCGTAAATGTTCAACATACTGGGTATCCATTTGACTAAAACCGAGGAAAAGGAACATGGCCCTACCTGTGAAAACAACTTTACATAGTGCAACAACAGGCATTCTAGGTGTATACTGGCAATTTCAGAGACTCTATTTCCCTTCATTTTAATCAGTATGGCATCAAAATAAGTTGGAAGCCATTATTATAAGGTAAAAGAACTACATTGTGTGGCTTTAAGCTGCATTCAGTGATACGGCATTACCCTCAGTGTGACATCACCTTGCCACACACACACACACACACACACACATACACACTCCCCCAATCTCATCCCCAGTGACATCTCACCCACAGGTACACAGGCTTTGACCTTATTCTAAAGAGTGAGAAGAAACATTTTACACTTCTTTGTGCACGCAGACGCACAAAGTACCGCTTCTCCAATTTCGAGGGTAATGACCCGACATAATTTGCACGGCGGATCGGCGTCAGCTGAGTCATACCTTTCACAGTGGTTTCAGACCAAGTAAATGCCACTGACATTGCACGCTGGTTCACATTCTTAATCAACCATAACGGGAAGGCTCACAGAATACAATCTATTTCAAAATGCACCTTTGACTCTGTCATTCTCAATTTACAGTAAAATGACTTGTGTCTTGATGAGAAAATTGAATCATTGAATTAAATAATTGGGTATGTTATGTAAATCCTTTTTTTTTAATATACGATGTCATGGCTACACAGTATCGGACGTGAAATATGAGGCAAGCATTTTTATATGTCCACATAGACACATGCATGATGTTATCAGAAAATCTTTTTTGGTATCGCACAAAAAGTGTCATACACTGAGAAGCAGAGCTGTGTGCAAGTTGCAGTTGTTGCCAGCAGGAAGTCAAATCCCATCTCTCTATCAAAAGCTTCCACCTGCATGTCCCTGCTACCCCCCCACGCCCCCACCCCCGAGAGGCACACTGCTGCAGGCTGGGGTCTGGTTTCCGCAGACGGGTGAGACCCCTGGGTGCCACAATCAGTCTGCCCTGCTCTCCCCCACTGTGTGCTTGACCATCTCAAGATTTACTGGACTCTCTCTCACAACTAGTTACAGACATACACACACAAATATACACACACATACAAACACATACACACACACACACACACACACACACACACACACACACACACATATTTTTATCTGTCTCTCAGATACAAACATAGAAACTCACACACACACATACACACACACACACACACACACACTTACACACACACACACAAACACAAAGAGAGAAAGAGAAAGACTGAATTTCCCATTCCTCAAATTCTGTCACAAGGTACAAAACAGCTGATGTCTCCCTGGGACCCCTATTCTCTATTTTGAAGGCAGAAAAATCCACCTAGATCTGCTCTCCTGGAGGAAATATGAGGCTTCATATTTTTTGGATTTGTGATTGACAGGGCTTAGGTGGCGCAGAGCCGAAAGCGTTTTCTGACAATGTGTGTGTGTATGTTTGTGTGTGTGTGTGTGTGTGTGTGTGTGTGCGTGTGTGTGTGTGTGTATGTTTGTGTGTGTGTGTGTGTGTGTGTGTGTGTGTGTGTGTGTGTGTGTGTGTGTATGTTTGTGTGTGTGTGTGTGTGTGTGTGTGTGTGCGTGTGTGTGTGTGTGTATGTTTGTGTGTGTGTGTGTGTGTGTGTGTGTGTGTGTGTGTGTGTGTGTGTGTGTGTATGTTTGTGTGTGTGTGTGTGTGTGCGTGTGTGTGTGTGTGTGTGTGTGTGTGTTAGATCCATCTGCCATGTGTTGGCGGCTCAGAGAATCGCTTTGACCCCACTCAGAGGCAGAAGTGGGATAGCTGGGTGTCGGGGTGGTCGCCATTAACATCCCCATCAAAGCTGCTCGGCCCCACCATGGGGGCGCCCGTGAACACACTCCAAAACCCTGTCACCGCTTTCAGGTGGCCGTGATGTGTGGAATAATTTCCCCCTCAGCGTGCATTGAATTGCACGGTCACATGTCCATGGCTTCTGGCTCCAGGTGATTTGACTCTAATTAGACTCCTGTGTGATGAGAGACACCTATTCAAGGCAATCAGCTCCCTCTGACAAAGATAGAAGTCTTTCAGTCACGTTCACTGAAACTGAGCTGAGCTGCACAAGTTCCACAATGTGTCAAATGGCACAGAAATGTCCTTTTTCTATCAGCATTCCCCAATGTTTGTTCCACTTTCTTCACACTGCATGTTGTTCATGCCAAATATCACATAGCTGACATTGTCTTTATCCAGCGGAGCTGTTGTATGCACACGAGCAGACAGGTTTATAACTCTGTTAAGCCTGATTCGCTTAACATTGTGTCTAAAGGTCTTTGCACTGTGATTTGGTGCGTGCCTACAGTTTTGTTCTTGTTTTTGGAAGCCACATTGATGAATACCTTATTTGCTCTGCTGTGTCATGTTTCACAGTGAAACAGAGCTTCTCAGTGGAAGGTCCTGCATTATCTTCTGTCTATTATAAAATGTTTTTCAGATCAATGTTATACAATCTTATTAATGGTATGGGCAAAGACATATTTAGAAAGGATATGAAATGTTGTTATTTTGTTGAAGTAAATCAATAGAATAGGTAATAAGTAATAGAATTCCATTTAACATTATGTCAAAATGACATATGAAAAGGCTAACAAAGATGAAAGACAACTTCAAGCCCCCCTAGAAGAGGCAGGTCTCTGATCAAGATATAAAAAAGTAATTTAATAATTAGCCAATAAAATACAGGAGTTAAGGGAAGGAGCAGATGAGATGTTTTATTGAGTTTGTGAAAAGAAGATACCCTCTGAACAAAGTAATGCAGACATTCATGGAATGTAAGAAAAGTACAAACTCTAAATATAGCTGTCGTGAAAAGTCATTCACGGCTCATATGACATTAGAGAATGATGCGCTGTGAGCTAACTTTAAATTAAGCTTGCTGTGGTGAGATGAGTTTGCTTTTCACCTTATGGCCATTTCATATGCCTAATTCCTTCCTCTGAAAGCCAGTGTTATTAGTTTGTAGACAGCAAGACTAATCAGATGGATTAATGGTTTCGCTATCTCACAGTTCTACTCTTATGTGCATAACATTGCTGTATCTGGTGTTTGGAAGTGAAGTGGTATAAGTCTCAATTCTCAAATCTCAATTTCCACGTGAGTTATCATCAGTGGAAATCGGTTTCACTGGCTGGCTGGTTTGCCATCACTTTACTGGACATGGACATTTGGGGGCCAAAGAAATCATATTCATACTGCTGTTCTTTAATGAATGTCTGCACTGGTTTGTCACTATTACTTTATAATGAATCTCTGGGTGCCAGAGCACCAATATTATAACTTTCAGTGTTTTCTTTCTTTATTCATTTTTTTCTTCCCACAAGGACATTTTGGCTGGATTGCTATAATTTACTAGAATTTAAAAAGCTTGACTTCTTATTCATATTATGACCTAGAATCCATTACATGAGTTATTACTGTAGGTGTCACATGTGAAACATGTGCAAAATAAACAAATTGTGAGTCCCGTGCATTGTGCTGCCACTGATCATTGTCTGAAGTGTTACTGTTAAATTGCAGTTTCACACCCTCCTGTTTAGTTCAATGACACCTTCCATTTCATTCTTTACTTATCCATTGCACTCCAATGACAACTGTTTGGTTTTTAATGGACTGATGCCTGTGAGCTAGGCATGTGTGTGTAGGTGTGAGCTTCCTCCTCTGTTCTGGCCTGGATTGATGCATCCTCACGGATGCATATCCATCACTGCAGTGCTACCACTGGACTTGTCCTCATTACTGAAGTGTGGAGGCGGTGGTGGCTTTGGCAACCGTCCCCTGCAAACGTGTGACTAAACAATTTCTCCACTCGGCTTCTGAGCGCATGGAGCTGGAGTGTTCCATGAGGCTGAGTGTCACTTCTGGAGCGTGCCACTCAGAATAACTTCTCATCTTTCACTTACGTTCTCTGATGAAGGTCTGACTGACCAAAGCATCAGTTCATCAATAAATTGGTTGCACAGTGGAGCAAGCAGTGTTGCACTTTTCCTTTCTCTTACTCATTCTCGGCAGCATCAGTTAAAAAAAGACACTATCCGAGTTACAATACATTGCTGGACTAATAGACCATAAGCGATGGTCCAAGTCACCATAAACATACTGCAGTATGTTAAATGTAGTGTACTCCCCTTTGAACATAGATCTGCTACTTCAGAATATTATCTTTTTTATTATTATTTACTTGTTTTCTCATCTTAGTTTCATACAAGAATGTAATGATTTACTTCCTGAAACATTGTAGTAATGTGAAGCTAAGAGCCATGCTGGTCCAATGGATTTGATATTGTGGAAGCCCAGCCAGGGCCACCCCTCTTTGTTTTACTGTAATCTCCCTCTCTCTCTTTCTCTCTCTCTCTTTTTCTCTCTCTCTCTCTCTCTCTCTCTCTCTGTCTCTCTCTCTCTCTCTCTCTCTCTCTCTCTGTGGCCACTGTAATTTCAGCTATGCAAGGGCTTTCCAGAGCTATTAGCTGATGTTCCACAGCTGTTCTTCAGAGATAAAAGACCTCCTGAAGAGTCAAGGGGTCACTGCTGGTCCAACTAGCTAAACAACTCTAAGGCCCTGCTGGCTTCAGACTGATAGACAGTCAGCAGTCCCTCTCCTCCTCTCTTCTCTCTTCTCCACTCCTCATCTCACCTCTCTTCTCTCATCCTCCTCTCCCACTGTTTATCCTCTCTTTTCACATGCATCTCCATGACCAGTCCACCTGACCCCTCCCAAGAAGAAAGATTAAGTAAGGGATAATGTATAGAATGCCGGTCATTATTGGGAAAATATGCCCCGACAGGGCGAACCGGACCCCGACGCGCAGCGGAGGGGTCTTGTTCCGCCCTGAAGGGACTTATTTTCCCAATAATGACCGGCGTTCTATACATTATCCCGCTTATTACACGGCTACTTGCCAAAATGAAACAATAAACTCACCACGATGTGACTCTTTAGCCTACATAGCCTTGGCTATAGGCTATTTGTTACTGTTTCGTCGTGGCTTTTGGTGAGAAACAAATAATTCGCAACAGCACATGCTGAACTTGAATCAAACATTCTTTAGAACACAGCTGATCAACCGTCTACTTTCACTTTTGAATGAAGTTCCAGTCCTTGTGCAGTAATATGAAAGACATAAATTAGAAGCACAAAGCCCATTTTCCTTGACAGCGGTCTGTTATACTTAGCAACGGTCTGTTATTGAGAATTAGCAAACCACTGAACGTTGAGAAGGCCCATTCAAGTGAATGAAGCATTCTGCTGCACTCTGAAGAGCCGTGTAATAATGTAACATTAATGTACAATCGATTGTGATTCTTGCTGCAATTTCTTCTGCGGTGTTGGAGGTCATTGCAAGGGTCACAAATCTCTCTGACAGTCTATCGCCTAATCCCACCCCCTTGCCCCACCTGCCTCTGACCAGTCACAGCTAGCACGCGGTCCCGGTATGGCAGTGAGTGCTTTAGCACAGGAATGTGCAAACTGAGATATATGGGTTGCATTTTATCTTCCGTGAATCGATAATGGCCTCTCTCTGCGAGATGAATTATCAAAATTACAAAGTGATTTGCTTTGATGAGCTTGCGCTCCCAGCACTGGGCTGTTAAAGTTTAAATCACTGCTGCTCTGCAGTCCAGGGCCACCCACACACACACACACACACACACACACACACACGTACACACACACGCACACCCACACCCACCCACACACAAACACACAGAGGCGCACACACACATGCACGCACACACACACACAGACACACACACACACACACACTCACTCCATTTCAGGTCCTTCCTCACACTCAGCCACTCGAACCACAGCATAGTGATGGAGGTGGTGGCCTTGTTCCCATGGTGATGGCAGGGCTTTTTGTCTGTTTGTGTCTCCTGATTAAGTGAAATTTGCTTGCCATCAGGGCCATCAAGTCCCAGGAGCTGTGTGTGTGTGTGTGTGTGTGTGTGTGTGTGTGTGCGTGTGTGTGTGTGTGTTTGTCTGTGTGTGTGTGTGTTTGTCTGTGTGTGTGTGTGTGTGTGTGTGTGTGTGTGTGTGTGTGTGTGTGTGTGTGTTGTCTAAAGAAGCTGAGATAATGAACTAAGTACAACATGGTTGTAGGAGGAACAATCAGAGAGATGGAAAACAAAGAGAGAGAGAGAGAGAGCAGAGGGATAGAGAGAAAGGGAGAGAGAAAAAAAGAGTGAGGGGCAAGAGAAGAGACGAGAGTGAGTGACACAAACGGGAACAGAGAAAGACAAAGAGAGGGAGCCTTGCCATACTAATCGTGTCAATATAGCTCAGAAATATATATATATATATATATATATATATATATATATATATATATATATATATACTGTATATATATATATATATATATCTTCAGGCATTTTGCCTTTATTCAGATAGGACAGTGAAGAATAACAGGAAGCTAGTGGGGGAGAGAGAGATGGGACGGGGTCAGGAAGGGACCGTGGGTCAGATTCCAAATTGGGTCCCCGTGGGCACGTAGGTCCAAATGTGGGACAGACGCCGCGACCACTTGTGCCTCAGCTCCGCCTGCTCTGCTCTGAAGTAGTTGTGCGATGGCACATTGTCCCACATGGTTTCAGACTACCCAATAACAGGGTAATGGGTGGACCAGTTGAAGGCTTTTCATGTTGCATTGTTACATTAATGGGTGCATGCATTACAGTGCAGTACATCTATTCCTCACTATTCAACTGATGGATCACGCTGTTGTGCAAAGTCAGGCCCTTTGGGACATGTTGTATGGATGTAGGAAGCATCCAATTATCAAATACCCTCTATTCATACGGAACCACATTGTCCTAATCCCCCTCATGTACCAATTACAACTCCAGCATGCTGAATGTGTAGGTTAATAAATGACCTCTCTGGTTGATGTGACAATGAAGCTCTTTAAGCTATTGTGTTTCAGTGGCTGCATTAACACCAACTTTACTACATTTGTCATCCTGAATTGATTATATGAATGTATGACTTGTTGGGCAATTAGGCCGTATTGACCGCAACAATAAACCCCTACTCCATACTCATAGTGGAGCTCATTTCCTCATAAGTCAAGAAAAAAAGAAAAACAGAATGGGTAGCAGGTCCCCTAATGTCAGGGAAGCTGTTAAATATTAGCCAGTTGTCCAGTAATCATGTAAACTGTTGTCATTTGTTAGAAAACACTTCAGGGACTCTGGGTGGGAGTTGATTGTGCTTAGCTGCTGTGGAAGTTCAATCTAAGTTGCTGGCCTAGAGCAATTTTGCCATAATAGCCTTCCTTGTGTGCAACATTTTGGAGACGTAAACAATATAAAACACTGTCCACACTTTGTGAGTATGCGTGTCGAGTGTGGGACATTCATTTAAGACCATCGAGTCGTTCTTCAATTCTGCAGCAATCTTTAATGATATTTTGAGCATCACCTGAGGCTGTTTGATAAAGAAAATTCAGCCGAGAGACTCAGAGAGAACAAACAAAGGAAGAAGGATGTCATTCATCAGGAATATTTGAAAACAATTAGCAATTAAGGGAGAGCTTCTTCCCCCTCAGCTAATGAGTTTGCTTTGTTAATTGAACGCCTCTTACCTCTGAAGACTATTAGGCATAATTATCATTTACTTGTAAGTCAATAGGATTAATGCACATTTGCAAAGAAATTCAATTATGTTCTAGCATTAATGTGTAACAATCTGGGTGGAAATCAATATGAAAACATTGGTATTTTTGTCAGAGGTAACATTTCAATCAATCAGAACAAAACCAATATTTTTTTCTGTTTTCTAAACTATGCCATGTTCTAGTGTTTGTAGGATGTGCTTTATTTTGGTACCTTGTAGGGTGTAGCGTGTAATGTGATTTACAGAACCGGCTGCATACAAATCCTCATGATCAGAGCCAAAACCCAGAGACAGAGACAAAGAGAGAGAGAGGTGAATATTTCACATCAAGATTTTAGATCAGTCTAGCACCTGGTCATCTTACTCGTCCTGACTGGTTACCAGCAGGCATGAGTCCAGCCTGGATAGATTTATGGCAAAACACCTTCAAAGCCAGCCGATTAATGCCATTTTGGCAAAATGGCTCCCCAAAACAACACCACTAATGTCATTATTCTCTGTCTACCTCTCCCTTCTCAGCAATCAGTCAGGTGCTCCACCCAAACCCAAATGACAGTAAAGTGAAAAATCACTCATACAGGCACTATGGTGGTTGACTGACTTGAGGCTTTTTTTAATTGCAGATGGTTATCCTCGGGACGAGATGATTTACAAATGGAGGAAGAACTCGATCGAAGCCTCAGACCAGAAGACCTGGCGACTCTATCAGTTTGATTTCATGGGCTTGAGGAACACGTCAGACATATTGAAAACAACATCAGGTAACCAGTCATCTTGGTTTTTTGTGCTTGTTGTGCTCAGGCCCCTTGAACGAAATGAAATGAAGGATTTTGAAAAACCTGAATGCTTGAAAGAATCCTCCTCTATGGCCGCCGCCTCATATCTGTGTTTTGTCTGATCCTGGCTGTGGAAATGTCAGCTGAGTATTAGGATGCTGTGACATTTTCCCAGAGCTTAATAACTCCAAATGTGGACATGGTCAAAAGGCTATTTCTCACATGGATGAGATCCCGCCCCCCCCCCCCCCCCCCCCCCCCCCCCCGATCCTAGAATGGCAGCAGAACAAAGATAAATGGCATCTCTTTAATATGTATTGATTTCACGTGTTGCAAGCGACATCGCATGTGAGGAGAGAAATTTTCACAACAGACCCGGAGTGATAGATGAAGCACACAGTTTGATGACTTCAGAATGGAAATGCAGCTTTGTGCAACCCACTGCATCACTGTAAGCCAATTAGGCACGAGGCTAGACAACAAAGTATAACAGCCAGCCAGTAGAAGTGCTCTGTCTAAGCAGACATGGAAAAGGTAAAGGCGGTAATGCACAACGACACATTACAAGTACACTAAGGGTTGTTTGTAGCAATTTCGGTGGAGATGCCCTTCATTTAAAGGTCCATTACACAATTGTCAACAAACAGTGTAGGAAATACTCTAACAATGATCAGCTCTTAACAACTTTCAATTGTTGGCCAATTGCATGTCAACTGAGTAATAAACTTGAGTCTGATTTAAACTCCAAATATCTGCCCATTTGTGATCTTCATTATCAACCCATTGTTTGTTGTTTGTAATGAGCATAATGCTAAAATCGAACTGGACTCTTGTTTGGAACTCAAAACACGAGAAGATGACCGAGACACCCAAAACGCCTTGGCACACATACTGAAATGGTAAAATTGAAAAACTCAAAATAGTCCTCATTTTCAACGACAAACCAGAAGAAAATCAATGTGTGTGTGTGTGTGTGTGTGTGTGTGTGTGTGTGTGTGTGCGTGTGTGTGTGTGTGTGTGTGTGTGTGTGTGTGTGCGTCTCAGAGCATTGGGGTGCATTATCTGTGATCTACAATCAAAAGGTCAGATAAGTTACCTGATCTCTATGTCCCCTGGTGAAGTCAATCTACTGAGAATATAATGAAATGTAGGAAGGACAAAAACACCAATCCACACATTCAGCCAGGGCTGGCACATGATTAGAGTTGTTGCCGACTGTCAAAGCAAAGAAAAGCGCTTTTTTTGAAGCTTTACTCTGACACAGAGAAACACTTCTCATCAGAAAGCCTCCTCCTTAGATGCCTCTGTCATCTTGGCTTTCGCAAACAGTCAACAGAGGCGCCCAACAACGATTGTCTGAGGCACGAGGTAGTCATAAGCAGACGATGACATGCTTTTTCAATCTGGCTAACGTGTAAGACAAGCACTCGCTTTCTCCCCCAAGCCACTGCTAAATGTATTCTTTTGAAGAATCAGTAGAATATGTCTAAATACAACTCTGTCACTTTTATCGTAACCATTCACTGGTTTGCAGCAAGCTCTGCCCTTGAGGTATATAGATTGGGAGGCATTTTTATTTCCTGACATCTCTCTTTCTCTCTTCGCTCATCCAGGTCAGTTCCTTCACACTGTGACTAAGTGAGATTATTCTCTTCTTCCCGTTGGCTATCTTGGTTCTGTTTACCATGAGACTGTCAGTAAAATTTGGTAATTGGATCGAGACAGATTTGTCGTCTTAATAGAATTACATGTGTGTCTTTGAGTAGGATGGCGAGTCTCCACCCATCGCAGTGGATTAGTGTGAGAACAAGGCCAAAATGGCAAAGACAAATTAATTCAAAATAGATTTTTAAAAAGCAAATCAAGGGAAGTATTTTACCAAATTCTTTTTGAGTGCCATATTTGTTTTCTCTACTCTTAACACCCTCTCACTTGAGATGAATAAGTCACAGGTGCAAGATGATTTCTGGATTCCAGTCTGTGAGACATCCTCACTCAGGGACTTTTTGACTAGGTGGTAATCATATATTCGCACGAGTCGAGACGGCGGAGTTCTGCCTGATGTGTTGATCTTGTGCGGAATGTGCTGAGAGCACATGGAATGGATGTTTGGTGAGCACACAGGGTCACTAGTCCACATACCGTATAGTTCTACTTTAACATCAAAACAGACTTCTTCATTCCTCCAGACATAGTGGACTAAAACATTGTTGACCGAGTGAGGTGAAGATTGTTAGGGTCAAGTATACCTTTAGACTGAAAAGCCCTAAAAGGAGATAATTGATTTAATTGGCAACTTTAACACTAGCTGTACTTCATCATGTGAATGATGTCAAGACAAAGTCTTGCGAGCTTACAAAGCTTGCAAAGTCAAACAAGCTTTTGGGTTATTTTATGGCTCTTTTTAAAAAATAAGAGTTTTCTTTGCTCTGTAATTATCCAACACATTATCTAAAACGGTCGGTCAAATACTCATACTCAACTAATTCAACAACATGTCAATTGATAATAACCACAGACTATTACTGCTCACTGTCAACATTGTCAACAGATATGAAAGGTTAGGAGGAGCATTAAGTGTGGGCAAACAGGAAGGGGCAAATCAGCCAGAAGTGCTCTACATGTGCAGACTAATAAGCATTTGGCAAATGCTTGACTCAGAAACCTGTCGGCTATTTGTCAATGTTCTATTAATATAACCCTAAATATAAGCAATTTCTATTACTCACTGTTAACAGACTGTTTCATATTCCCCATAATGTATGGTCAGCAAGTAGACTTATACGTCAGTTCAATTAATTTCAATTCACTGTTATTGATATTTTGGCATAATGAAAGAAGGCGTCTCAAGCAGATTTACTGAGCCCAACTTGAGCATGAATCTTGATTACCTGTGTTTTTGATCACTTGATCACTTTGACGTGACCCATACAGTTCTTTGTTGTTTCTAGGTGATTATGTGGTGATGACGGTGTATTTTGACCTGACTCGGCGGATGGGCTACTTCACCATCCAGACGTACATCCCCTGCATCCTCACCGTGGTTCTCTCCTGGGTGTCCTTCTGGATCAAGAAAGAATCAACCCCAGCCAGAACCACACTAGGTACGGAACCACAACCTAGCAGCACCTTATCAGTCCTTACTCTCAGAGGCACAGAGCTGAACTAATCAGCCTGGAACACAAATTGCAAGAACATTACTGGAGTTGATTGTTGAGGTTTGGGTTCCTTTGGGGTTCCCAACCTTGTTAATTGTATTCAACTCATCTGTCACCAATTTAGGTGTAGCGTTCTAGCAAAACTGTGTGTGTGGAATTCAGTAGGCTATTTGTGTGAGTGCGTGTTTGTCAGTGGGTGTACAATACTTCCAAAGTGCTGAACACTGCAGGAGCATGGTCCATCTGATCACACATGTCCTTTGATTTTGCACAACTGCAACACATTTGCTTTTTGCATGTTTGCTTGAAGTCCTTTTTTTTTTGCACTCCCGAGGAGACTTGGGAAAGCTCAGCAGTTTTTTGTTCTCCGTTTGCTTTGCTTATTTCTGTTATTTCTGTTCACTTTTCTTCTCTTGCTCTCTGTCAGTTAATGTGCAGTCCTGTGGAACAGTTTGGTCAAGGTAATTCCTTTCAGTTCTTTTAATTTATTTTTCTTCTATAATTTCAGTTCATTGATTGTGTCTGTGTGTGTGTGTGTGTGTGTGCGCGCGCGCGTGTGTGTGTGTGTGTGTGTGTGTGTGTGTGTGTGTGTGCTCCTAGAGCCATTGCAATACAACTTTCAGAATTAGAGAAAAGTTTACTGTCTTTCCCTGAACCCGAATAACACAACCATGCCATAAACAGCTCTGATGGTCAACTGTCCTATGCCAAATGTCAAACGCATATTTGAAATGAAAAAGTAATGGTTATGGTGGCTCTCTTAATGCACTGTAATGTTTAATTGTAACAGGCGGGCTACACCAGGCACGTGACTGAAGAGTTCGCGACGAGTATGCTGCAGCATTTCCTCTAGAATCAATGGCAGTAGCTACAGTACACCAGACGTTCTGAAAAAAATAGACCAGTCTTCTAAAATGTTTTTTTACGTGTTACAGTACGAACAGGAGCGCTTCAGTTACGCGCTCAGTGTAACCCCCTGTAAGACAGCTTGTGAGCGTGTGGCATATGTTAGTCTCATGATAGAGGGTAGAAGAGCTGTGTTATTGCTGTAATGAAAGCACAGCTCATGTAGAGCCAACAGTACTCGGTGACCTCGAGAAATAGAGATTTATGTGAAAAATGGCCGGAATTATCTTTTTAAGGACTGTTGTTTTGAGGGTTCTAGTGTGTGTGTGTGTGTGTGTGTGTGATTTCTAAAAGCAGTGAGTCACATGCAGTACACAAGAAAATTATGGTTGCTGATGGTAACATGAGTTTCAAAATCATACTATGTTGAACCTTTCTATGAATTATTCTAATGACAGTAACTCTCCTCAGTCCTCTTGTGTGCTATGTCCCCTTCGTGAACATACAATAGTATTCGTAAATTCATTGAATGTAACCGTCAGAATTATATATATCTGTTGAGAGGGAAGTATCCTTGAGGAATGCAAGCCCATCTTGTGTGACAGACCTGATAACAACAGACTAATGGGTTTGCTGCATTTCAGGAAGAAGGCTGGTTCAGAAGCATCTTGTAATCTAACCCTCACTGTTGTGTTCTTAAAAAAAAAACATTAGACCATGAAATGCCAGCCTCTCTGACAAACACACAAAAGCACACGCAGCATCAGGTCTTACTCAAATGGTCAACACTAAAAGGACCTGCCTGAATTGTCTTCGGGCCCGCACAAGATAAGAAATGGAATCCTTGAGAGACAATATCATTCACCTGGCCAGCGGATACCACATCGGTCAGATAGAAAGAAAGAGAATCAGAGAGAGGGAGAGGGGGAGAGAGAGAGAGGGATGAATGTAATTAATCTGTCTGACAAAAGAAGTCATTACCCCTTGAGAGAAAGAAAAAAGAAAGCAAAAGAATAGAGTTTTGCTTTCCCAGGCTTCCTGGTTGATCGATGGGATCCAGAGAGAGAGGAGGGGGGGTATATGAGGGGCGAGAGGTAGGAAACAGGGAACTGCCAGGGTGAACAGCAGGGCCAAGACCCAATGGTGGAGCCGAGGCACTACCTGGACAAGCAGAGGCTCACACATGATTCAGGCCAAGAAAACCATGATGAAGGAGGCAGAATGCGCTTTAAGAGACAGGGAGAGAGAGAGAGAGAGAGTATACAATATACCCCTCAACCTATATGCTCTGCCAGTCTTGAATGGTCTTCTTTTGAAATTGTTTTTTGAAAGGTACTTTTGAATTTGAGAGAGAGAGCACACAGAGTTAGACTGAGACAGTAGAGTTAGACTGAGAGTTTGTAACCTTGTTACGGATATAGCCATATCATAAACATGTTCTTACAGAGGACAGCTGTCGTCTCAGTCCCTGAAATCACAGTCCCAGACAGACACTGTGCAACTGTGGTCTGATTTCAGCCTCAAAGCAGTCGGCCCCGACAAACTCCAGAATTTAACTCTTGAGAAGTTCATTCTTGTCTTGCTGTTTGAGCAAGGTCACAACACCCGAGTAAAAGAGAGAACAATCAATGTTCCAGCACTCAAAAATCAGCTTGGATTTCTGGCACGTCAGAATTGAAATCAACAGACTAATAGATCTGGATAGAAACTGTCTCTGTATCTGCTGGTACAGGTCTGAATGCTCTTGTACCTTCTACCAGATAGGACCAGATAGACCAGGTAGTAGGGTGAAGAGACTGTGGCTGGGGTGACTGGGGTCAGCAAGGATCCGCTTGGTCTTTCTCCTGCAGCGCTGGCTGTAAAGGTCCTGAATAGTTGGTAACTCAGTCCTTGTGATGCACTGGGCTGACCTGACCTGAACCCTTTGCAGAGCTTTGTGGTCATGGGCGGTGCTGTTACCATGAAAAGTATGTATAACGCACACCAAATGTTTTTTGGAGGAGGTGCTGGCCACTGGTAAAAAGTTCCATGGTAAAGAAGTGCTGCACACTCTGGCTCCATATGACAAGTCTACTAAACAAAATAAATTTTGGCCTGTAAGGCCTTCATCAGATTTTTCAAGACACATTCAGTACAAACAACCCATTATATCCTAATCCCAATTAGTGCACCTGGCTACAAGGCTCCCTCATTGGGGAGTCACTAGAAATGGGTGTGGTCCCATCAGGAAGCATATAGGACATTTAACTTAAAATACAAGAAAAACACACAATACAATTTGACCAATAGGTCTACAAAAACAAGTTTAAGACATCATAAATAACTTGATTTGCATTCCTAATAAATAAACCTTAGACTACAAGAAACACCTTACATCATAGTCGATATTCAAACCATTGGGTGATAGGGTTTTCAAATACCTGGGAGTCCACCTGGACCATGAACTGGACTGGTCAGTGCATGTAAATGCAGCATACAGGATAGGTCAGAGCAGGCTTTTTTTTCTTAGGAAGCTAAAATCCTTCCAAGTCTGTAATGAGATGCTGTACCTTTTTTATTAGTCGGTTGTGGCCAGTGCAGTGTTCTTTGCTGTGGTGTGCTGGGGCAGCTGTATGACAGCCAGGGAGGGGAACCGAATTGACAAACTGGTCAGGAAGTGTGTGTCAGTGTTGGGGAGGAGGATGGACTCTGTAGGAGATTTGGTGGATGAAAGAATGAGGAGCATGATGAAATCCATCCTCAGTAACAGGAGCCACCCGCTGCATGACACTGTGGTTGCCCAGCAAACCAGCCGCACTGACCCACTCCTCTCCATGAGCTGCAGGACTGAGAGGTTCAGGAGGTCATTTGTTCCGGCTGCCATACGACTATAACGGACCTGTTTGAAGTGCATTAATTATTTACTACTGATGATAGTAGCTTGTTTTGGGACTCTTTTTATTTTATTTTATTAACTGTTGTCATCAGGGTTTTTATGAGTATATTGCAGTGTGAATGTTTGTTGGTAGACAACACACGGCTGCTGGACATCTGAATTTACCCTGTGGGGATGAATAAAAGTATCTATCTATCTATCTATCTATCTATCTATCTATCTATCTATCTACAAGAAACACTTTAGATCATAGTCGATATTCAAACTATTGGGTGATAGGGTGTGACATGACACTGTCATGAACGTGTCATAAACAAGTCATAAACGTTTATGACATAACGATTCTGTTATTAAGTGACATTTGGTTTTGGTCATAACAAATTAGGGTTAGGATTAGGGTTAGGGTTGGGATTAGGGTTAGAGGTTAGGATTAGGGTTAGGGTTCATGTGTCATGACAGTGTCATGTGTTCATGACAGTGTCATGTCACTCTTATGTTGATACTGTCAAGTAAAGTGTTACCAATGTTCCTTTCTGGCGAGTAGATTGTTTAAGTCTCCCCTTCTAGGAGTTAGAGAGATTGGTGCTGTTACCATACCATGCTTTGAAGTTGCCAGTCAGGATACGCATACGCTCAATGGTAGAGTCAGTATTTCACCGTCCATACCAATCTTCCACAGCCGCCAAAGAAAGAAGAGCCACTGTCTTGCTGCCTTTGTGACAATACCTATGGTGTGTCCAGCTCAGATCCTCGTTGATGTTAATTCCAAGGAATCTGAAGCAGTTGCTTCTCTCCACTGCTGTGCCCCCAGTGTCAATGGGTGTGTGCTCCTCTCCCTGCAGCCTCCTGTAGTCCACTATCAGCTCCTTGATTTTTCTGACATTGAGCAGCAGGTTGTTGTCCTGGCACCAAGATGTCAGGGTTGCCACCTCTGCTTTGTAGGTAGACTCATCATCATTCATGATAGAGCTGATTATGGTGGTGTCATCAGCAAACTTAATGATGGTGTTTGAGGTGTGTTGCCATACAGTCATGAGTAAACAATGAGTACAACCGGGGGCTTAACACACATCCCTGTGGGGCACCAGTGCTGAGTGTTAGAGTGGAGGAGATATTAGCCAGTTAGAACTTGTTAATAGTTAGAACACATACTGTGAGCGCAGCAATGGCGACGTTTTGATTGTAGGGGAAAAATGACTGAAACATGAAAGTGTGAGTTATCAAATCAAACATGTTTGAGAAAAGATGAAATTTGACCAGTGTGACAAGAAGTTGCCATTGTGACATCAACTGTGGCAAAATTTAAATGAAATGTTTTGAATCTTCTTTTCATATTTCAAATGGCACGACATGACATTGGGCTATTTCATTCCTCAGTCCAGAAATGAATCTTTCAAGCAAGACTACTTATAATTGTATGATTTTGAATGGAAAAAAAGCCTTAAAATATAGTTGCATAAAACTCCCAAATTTGTTTAAAAAAAGATTGCAAGAGTATCAGCAGTAGGCCGACATGCAGGTGTAGGTAGTAAGTCTGGCCACAGCAGACGAGAGACAGGGATTAAGTGCAATATGCATGCCTGAAATAGATTTAGTCCACTTGTTTCCATAGAAACCTGGGAATGCTGGGGTACAGTCACCATTTTTTCACAGAGGCATCTTTATGATCTTCATGAGAGAGAGAGTCAAGCTTTGTCTGTGTGTGTGTGTGTGGGTCTTTGTGCACCTTTTGTGCTTATGTCTTTTAAGAGTAAGTGTGTGTGTGTGTGTGTGTGTGTTTCGGGGGAGAGAGGTACCATACATCTGTCTGAGTGTGTGAGTCTGTATGAAAAAAAATACATGTGCATGTGTGTATGTGTGTGTGTGTATGTTTGTGTGTGTAGGTGGAATATTTCAATAAGTAGGATTCCAATTACCTGCCCTAACTATATAACCCCTTAACGTGGTGACAACAAAGGTACAGGACACAACCCTACATGATTAGTCACTTAATTTGGGCAATCCCTCCTCCCCTTGACACAGCACTGAAAGATGTGCTTGTTAAAGATATTACTGTTTCCAGCAGCAGCACTGTGCTCCTTGTATGGAGAATTACACAGTGCAGCTATTTTCCAGGTTTTGTATTCTCTATCTATCTATCTATCTATCTATCTATCTATCTATCTAGCTCCCTCTTTCTCTGTAATTGTGTTTTTCTCTTTCTTGCCCTCTCTCTGTATCCTGTTCTCTTTGTCATGCTGCTTCTCTCTCTCTCTACTTTCTGTCTCTCTCACTCTGTTGTTTTTCCAGGAATCACCACTGTGTTGACGATGACCACGCTGAGTACAGTTGCTAGGAACTCATTGCCGAGAGTCTCTTATGTGACCGCCATGGACCTGTTTGTCACCGTCTGTTTCCTGTTTGTGTTTGCGGCCATGATGGAGTATGCCGCGCTCAACTACTACTCCTACTGCACGAGGAGACCGCTCTGCAGCAAGACCAAGAGATCGGTGAGAAACATACCCCAGCCTATCCACATGGGTCCTGCACATTCACACAGACACACACACACCCAAACACCCACTCTGTCTGTCGGTCTCTCTCTCTCTCTCTCTCTCTCTCATTCACTCACTTAAAGACTTTCACACATAAACATACACTCACGCACACACACTTTCTCTCTCTCTCTCTTACATGTTGTTTACTGGTGCATGCTCTGTCCCTGTGGCACACATGCGTTTGACCTGCAGCCCAGTGCTGTCCACTCACTGGAGGTTCAGTTAATGAGGCACGTGGAGGAGAGCAGAACTTTACTGCAGTCGATGCAGTGTCACAGCACTCCATCCAATGCTGCATTAAAATGTGTTGCATTCAAAAACATATAACACATATGTAGCCCTGTAAGGCAATCAGTATGTATTGGAGGTTTTGCATTAGTGGTGAATAATCTATTTAAGGCTTTTGTGTTTTGGCCTCAAGGCTAGTACTGTATGTGCCATAGGTCTTTAGCATGAGGATTTACTGTTGAACTGATTGTCCACACCCTGAGGCCATTATCTCCATTTAGAGCAGGGTCATTTATTTGATTAAGTGAAAATTGGACATGTGAATGTTGCTATTCACAATAATGCCACTATTGAAGGTGCTTTAGGCAATGTTCACTGTTGTTGGTAATGATCTGGGAGGATCTCCATCACTGCAAATTGAAAATAACTGGCAGGCCTTAAACTAAATCTTTGAAAGTTGCTTTATCACTTGAAATTTGTGGTTGGTGAGACTCAGGAGAGACCAAGAAACACTTTTCTTTTGTCTATGTCTATGTCAGTGATGGCTAATGTAGCCTAAGCTTTTCAAAAATGTTGCCTACTTTTAGACAAAATGTGGTATTTATAACTTGAGTCTCCATAACATTCTGAATGAGAGATAAAACAGATTAACCTTCTTTTCTCTCCTCTTCGGTTGATCTGACATCAAATATTTGCCTCTTGGTTGTCTTGTTATTGAATTAAAACCTCATAAGACTTTACTTGTATGAGTGTGACATTTGGAGGAATGCAGGCCCAGGCCCAGGAAGTCATTATAGCACCATAGACAGATTCAGACAGATTTTTAGCCCCCTGAGAGGTTTTAGAGAGAGAGAGTGTTTGTGTGTGTGTGTGTGTGTGTGTGTGTGTGTGTGTGTGTGTGTGTATCAGAGTGCAAGCCAGCTCCAGGAAGAGATTGATGGGCACACTGGATGTCCGCTCCTCTCCCCTCCTCTCCTGGGCTGCACTGTGCTGCGGTGCAGGGCGCGGAGCACGAGAGAGCGGCTCTTGGCAGATGGTCTCATCTCTGCTGGCCTGAGTGACAGCTCGCTGCTGGCGTATGGGATGTGCGCGGGGCTTTTGCTTAGTGCACAGATTTAACACATGACAGTGCACTTCCCTCAGCCCCCTGACTGTATCTCATCTGTCTTAATCCACCACAGCGTTTCTGCGCAGATATCGCAAGACTTCTGTCTCTTCACTTTACCCCTTCCCTCTCTCTCTCTTTCTTTCTCTCTCTGTCTCTCTCTCCCTCTGCCTCGCTTTCTATCTCTCTATATCTCTACCTCTCCCTCTCTCATTGAGGACTTTCTTGCAGTATTGGGGTAGGGGGTTGCTGTGTGAGGGTGGGGAGGATGCAGGTTGTTTTTAAAATATGAAACTGCTCTGTGATCTCTGTGAAGGATTTTACTTGTGGCTGCAACAATGTCTTTACTCTCTGTCTCTGTCTCTGTCTCTCTCTCTCTCTCTCTCTCTCTCTCCCTTCTTCTCTCTCCATCTCTGCAGAACTACTCGGTGCTGGACGTGGGGCCTCCACCCACCGTCATCACTCTGAACAACTCCATGTACTGGCAGGAGTTTGACGACACCTGCATCTACGAGTGCCTGGACGGGAAGGACTGCCAGAGCTTTTTCTGCTGCTTCGAGGAGTGCAAGGGCGGCGGGTGGCGAAAGGGCCGCGTGCACTTAGACATCCTGGAACTGGACTCCTATTCGCGGGTCTTCTTCCCCACCTCCTTCCTCCTCTTCAACATCGTCTACTGGGTGGGCTACCTGTATCTTTAGCGACACCATGTGGACGGGAGGACTCGCAGACTCTCTCTGGGGCTTGGTGGTGGGGTTGTGGTGGGGGGGGAGGTGGTAGTGACGGAAGACTGGATTTGGAAGGACTTTTTTCAGGGGTCGGGGGGGGGGGGGGGGGGGTTTGCCCCATGTTATGAACCAAGCCATGTTGGTTCCTCTATAGAACAGCGTCAGAGGTTCCTGGCCAAGAGGTTCCTGGCCCAGACAAACAATTGAGGCTGGAGCAGACCTGTGCCCCGAGGCAGGCAAGGTCCGCTCCAGAGTCGGTGGCCATTTTGAGGCAGGGCGTGGTGACTTTGACAACGAAGCAGTGCCATAACGAATTTACAGGAATTCCTTCGGAGCACTTAAGAAGCTGAGACAACAGGCTGCTCTTCTGTGGTCAGAGACAGTGCAGACCCCTGGCCATTATCTGGCCTCTGCCTTTGTTCTTCAGGTACCTGGAAGCAAACACACATACGTACATAACTTGTTTAAATTTACTTTTATTTATTTATTTGGCTTGTTTGTTTGGAGCTGGTGGGGGTTTTGGCATATGGATGAGGGTTAAGGTGCTGATACTTACATATTTTCCTTTTATTTTCATGCAGTATCTCTGACCCTTTCTTGCATCAGTAATATCTGAGAGGGTTGTTGCTATACTGAAATTGAGAAGCCTGTCATCCAACCATCAGTCAAAACCCAGGGGGGTTGGTCTTGTAAACGGACTTTCAGATAAAAAAATAAAAAAAACATCCTCAGTGCCTTCTTCAGGAGGGAGTACAGAACAGCCTGCACAGACAAGGAATGTGTGGAAGGAAGCAGAGTCTGGTTTTAACTGGATGCTGCAGAGCGGCTCACCCCTCAGGTGTTTGCCCTGGTGTCTCCAAGACTTCATTTCTATTAGTGCACAACCCCATTGCCAAGTTTGTTTTTAGGGCACAATCCTAGTTGACATTACTGCATGAAATGTCACCATATTTATCCAAAACAACCCTGAGAATTCATAATAATTCCCATTTCGATTTTTTTTGCAACATGTACAAGTATGTAGAGTATAAAGCTTCTCCTATATTTATAGATTTCTAGCATAATTTTACACAAAAGAAAAGCTCAATCAAAGATCCTCTATATATATAGTATATATTTTAAGCTGAAAGGGGATGTATATCAAGGCAATCTGTTGAATCTTGGAACTGCATGTGCGAGTGCTCCCTCACTTAAGTGGTTGCACAAGAGCCCCTTGCCCACCCCCGGTCATGTACGCTGTCATCTAATGTTGTCACACAACTCTTCAAGGACAGTCTGCCAGCATTGCCTATAGGAGAAAGGATCCGTGCCTCTTATTAAAACAGTGAAAGAGAGAGAACAAGGATCAGAGGACCTCGTTTTTTTAAACAGCCAGCCATAACTTGGTGTTTCGCCAGCTCCCCCGAAAAACTGACGGTGACACAGTGACCCGCCCCTCGCTGCCAGACTGGAACAGTCTTGATGTAACTTGATGTAACTCATCTGAAATGCTCCTGCTCTGGGTTTGGAAAGCACAGAGAGAGAAAGAGAGAGAGAGAGAGAGAGAGAGAGAGAGAGAGAGAGAGAGAGGAGCACACTAAGTGTCCATTTCAGAGTTCTGATTTGTATGCACATGGCTGATGTGTTGCTGATGACATTAGGAACCTCCTTTGAAGATGAACAATACAAAAAAAAGGCCACACACAGCAGTAGAATCTATTGAAGGATTAGAAGTTTTGTGTGTATTAACAGTGACCTAGCCATTCTCAAAAGCCCCGCTGGGAGGATAGCCATCGATATTTAGCTCAGTGTTGTGATCATCTGGCCACCCACTACACAGACAAGGACACTATTTTTAATGAGGACGGGATTTATAGCATTTTGTATCTATTAGGCATGAATGCGGACACAGTTAGAGGATATATCGGAGTGCCATAATTATTTAATTCCAAAGGCAGTTAACGACTAAATTGTTTTAGCTGAATATATCCATTCTCCCAGGGCTCAGTTGATGCCTCTATAATGTTTAAAAATCACTCCAATTCACCACACTGTGCTACTGCAAGGTTATGAAACAGAACACAAAACACAAAACAAAACATCAAATATGAAGCCAATCACTTTTGCTGTTTTGTCAGTAGTTGTCCCAATTGTAGCATATATGAAAATTATTGAAAATAATTGCTTAATATTTGCTTAATATATAACACTGAGAGAAGAAAATATCTAACACCTAATTGGGTCACAATACAACTAACTGACAAGTATTCACAAAGCAATAACCCTTACTACAATCATATTGAAATTGCTTATTTGATCCAAGATTGTGCTTACAGTGGATCTGGTGTGACAAAGAGTGTGCTTGAGTTTGGTCTAGAGGTGTCTAGTGTTCTTCAGGTTATTTGCTGAAATTGTCTTGTGCTCTTTCGTTGACGTGTCGAGTTCCTGGACAGTGTGAAGTGAAATCTGCAGCCACGCTCACCCTGACTTTAACATTTCAGCTTATACTATCTTAAAGCGATTTCTGTTGTGGCTTTGTGAGAATTTGAGTCCGTAATTGGCAAATTTCTGCATTTATATCTGCTAATCGTCTATATAAGTGCTTCGACATATTACTGCTACTGTTGTAGGTGTTTATTTGATTAAATTGTGATACAAATAGGCCTTTTAGTTGTTCTTTGTTCTTTGGTGCTAACCTTTGATGCAAATTCCAAAAACATAGGAAATAGAGGGAATAATGACAGCTTCTATGGTTATAATTTCTGATTGGTAATGGTAGTTACGTTAGATGGTGACTAGGATATTTGAGCTTACACAAATGAGGGTTTTATGAAGGCAGATAACAACTCAGAAGGATGTACAGTACCTATGTGCCCAGTAGTCCAAACTAAAGACAGAGACAGGCTGTGAGCTCAGACATCAGCTTCAGGGACTACCGGGGTGATACAACTCCCAATTAAGGTACAGTAGTTTACTGGTGAAGTACTGGGTAAAAATCTGTCAGTTTCAGACCTATAAATTATAGATCATAACCCTTAGCAGTAAGGCTCCACTGTCAGAGCTATCTATCCTCAGCAACGTACAACATTTTAACTGGAGCAGTGTTAATGGAAAAGGGGTGTCTTCAGTTTTTTTTATTTATTTTTTTTATTTTGCAATTGTGACAGACTTTTTTGAATTATAAATTCAAATAATACCTTAGTGGTTGACAGGTAATCCGTGCTCTCCAGGAGTGAATGGAATCAGAAAGGTCATACTGTAGAATGATTTTTACAAAAGCCACAAATAGAAGAGGAGAATTCACAAGTGTGTGGCATGATGGGTAAGCTCTGCTAATGCAAGTGACCTTCTGAAAGTATTCACTGTATATTGTGTTGGACAGGACACAATACACCAACACACACATAGCAGAGAGTGTTTTAGCCATTCTATTCATCACTTAAAGCATTTGATAGGATTTCCCCCCTCTTTTTTTAAATAAATTTAGTTGAGAGTGTATGTCACATAAGTCGGTCTGTACTGTTTTGGTTTATTAGAAGCAATTCCTTGAAAGGGTTCCACATAAGACCAATTTAATATTCTCATAAGCTCTGCATTAACGTAGCTCAAGCACAAGTGATATACATTAACTGTATATATTTCTTATGTGGAGCCATTTAAAGGTAGTTTTACCATTGCAATTTCCAATTTCCTAATATCATTAATAGTTAAATAATTAATATTAATATTAATGTTCTCACACAAAACCATACTCTTGAGCCTTTTTAATTGAATAAAATATTTACAGTATCCATTACTTATAAAGACATAATGCCAAAGAAATTAAATGATTATTTATGCTAATTTCACTGAGTGAATTCAGTAGGATCCACCTATATATTTTCCATGATTTTCCAAAACCAACAGTGGTTGGGGACTGTGTGTCTGGTGACGTTGATGCTGTGAGCGTTCACTTTGAATGTGCTATGGAAGTGACACTGTCAGTGTAACTGATACAACTGTATCACTGTGATGTGACTAGAGACTGTCATTTGGGTAGATTCCTGTCAATGATTTAGTGCTCTTGGATGTAGTGAGTGAAGGCCAACCAGTTGAAATCGGTCCTCATCAGAATCGTCACCTTCATCATCGAGCCAAAATGTTGCTTGGCCAACCACAGATTATTTTCTCTTCCTCCATGCCAACGAGCGAAACTCATTTCACCTACCTGCTTTGTGTTACACGATTTGACGACGTTTTGATGATTCTGTATGTGTTGCTTATGTTTTTTGACACATTGTGACTAAATGGCGATGTTGAGGTGGAACTTTTTCTCAACCATGTGCTGTGTTGTCAGTGCCGTTGTTTTAACAGTGCTGCAGTGGTGAGTCCAGAGTGTATGTATGTGAGTTTCAGGACTGTCTACAACCCATTTATATTTCCCGTGCTATTTTCATACATGTAATTCCTTTTATAAATGAACTGTACAGTACAGAGGTGATTCAGGCGATGTGAAATAAAGGGTTTTTTCATTTCTGTATGTCATTGCAATCTTATCTTGCACTTTATACGTGACTTAGGTATATATGTATTTACAAAGGAATTAAAAGTATTTTATACGTAGGAGCTATGATTTCTCAACGTTTTTCATTGTTGTCCTGAGATGGTGAAGGTATAAATCATCAGACCACATTATATAAACACCGGTGTTAGCACAGGTATGCCTGCGGTTCTTTATCAACCCCGAGCAGGATTCCATATTGTAGAGTCGGATAAGTGTTGAGTTAGCAGGAGTAGACTGAAATGGGGACTGTGAGTTTAGAAGAAACTCCACTAAGAACAGGAGGTTGAATACCACCTATTTTGGGTGTAAAGAAATAAAATAAGTTTCCTTACTCATCGGTCAACATGACAGATAAAAGGGGCAAACCACAAACTCATGAGGATTTGGATGAACATCCAGCATCACTCTTTTGGGAAAAACTGCCACAGTGCAAAAGCTGCAGCTTGTCTAAAATGTATTAGTTTATTTTTAACAATAGGAGGTTAAATAGCAAAACTTTTGTGGCGGTAAGTATAATACTCTTTTTTGCTGATATAGTGTTCCGTCCAAAGGACCATGGGCAGAAGAGGTAGAGAAAAAAGAAATGTAGTATATAAACCTTACTCCATGGTGCCATGGCTAGAAATCAACAGGGTTAGCTGGGTTTCAATCCAACTCGTTCACATATTTTAAGTGCATTTATTAAAATGTAGCTTAAAGTAATGAGAGTCTGTGTGCAATTTCCATCCACGGTGATAAGGACACTCTCCTTAGGAGTTGTGAACTATGTGGGTTCAAAACTTGAGGTCATAAACTTGTGTGGTACAATGCTTTTCACAGTGCAAGTTACACCCACAACACAAATGTATACATTTCTATTATGTCCGTTATAAATAGTACTGTGCTGACTCTAACCCTTCTTGAAGGAACTACCAATGGTCTTTATTAAAAGCCCAAAACACTGGAAATCATAGGAAATGTTGATGCATGACAGCAAGCAAAGTCACAAATTGAAATGTGGGATTAGCATTTGAATATGCTGACCAAGTGAAAGTCCGATGTGTTTCCACACAGCACTATCTCTCTAATTGACAGCTGATATGTTACTGCACTGCTTTCCATGACTTTTCCTTGACTTTCCCTGATGAAAAATCTGAATATCCATGAGCTACTATAGAGTGAATCGTACAATATACCAAGCAAAGATTTCAGAGTAGCCGCATAGCGTTCAAGAATCTTTGACTTTTTTTAGAATGGGAGGTGAATAAACTGGCATTGAATAAACAAAGTTGGGCTAACCAAAAACACTCAAGTAAGCAGTAAAGCTAACTAGATGTACCGCAGAGCGGTACAAAATATGACCGCGGCCCAGTCCAGCAAATTTTTTCCAGAAAAATAAATCACGCTGAAAGGCCTATATGATTCTAACTGTCTCACTAAATTGCATTATCCACACTCAATTCTCGCTGGTATCTGCTAGACAACAAGTACCAAAACATGATTAGTTCATAGATTTCACATGTAAAATTCATTTATACAACCCCACCCCCATCTTGCCTGTTCATAATTCTGAGAAATTCTTGTGTGCATGTGTGCTTGTACATGTTTATGTTTATGTGTGTGGGGGTGTGTGTGTGTGTGTGTGTGCGTGCTTGTTTGTGTGCCTGCGTATGTGCATGTGCACAAACACAGAAATATTCACAGAAAACTGTGTCTGCCCTACTCTCCTTTCGGGGGTCCAGTCCAGCGGGGGGGGGGGGGGGGGGGGGGGCTACAGATCAAAACGAAAAACGATGGTTCCATGCTATCCATGGGGGGTTACATGCCCACCAAGTTTCGTGTACCCTGGTCTTACAGTGTCCCGGGAATCCTTGACGGAAATTTGGACATGCGAAAAAGAAAAAAGAAAAAAAATCTGACTTATCCTATATGACCGCCACTTCGCTGCGCGGCGGTCATAATTACCAGATATACACCAATTCTGCATGGACATATATTTGCATTAATGTATTTTGGCAAGTACATTTTAAACTGCTATAACAAAATTCCCTGATATTCCATGACTTTGCCCCACAAATGATAAAATCCCCTGATTTTCCATGTCTGGAATAGACTTTATCAAATTTCCATGATATTCCAGAAATTCCATGACCCGTGGGAACCCTGTTTAAGTCAGGACTCAAGCCTCCATCAGCAGGCCATCAGTCTCTAGCGACGTCTCCAGCCATCTCTCGTCTCCCATAGCTGGAGTCATCTTCATTCTCCGACTCTAAAACCAGTGACTCACTAATAGCCACTCGCAGCTGCGACGCCATTTGTGTCTCAGACTCTCGTCTCCTGCTTGGCACACCCCAGCCTCCAAAATCTTTCCTCTACATCACCGGCCTGAGGTATTTTGTCTTAATTAAGCTACACACACACACACACACCCGCTCTCTCTCTCTCTCTCTCACCCCCACCTCCAGCTCGTCTCCACCCCTTTCACCTCCAGCACTCTCGGTTACATTAACCTGACACGCAAGCCACAGGTGATGAATCTAACCGTACCTTGCCCCGTGTAATCAAAATTGCCTTGGCACAATTGCCCATATTGTCGCGGTTGCCATGGGAACAATGTTCACCCAAGCACAGTAATGAAGTGAAACCTGAGATGTAATTCTGATTTGAAACCAGCAGGTCTGACCCACTTTCTCCTGAAGGTGCTGCTATCTCTTTTGTCTAATTCTGCTTATTCTGTCAGAATTGCACATATGTAATTGAGATAGTTTGCTGCATTGTTGCAAAAAACACATATAAAGTGTATCCCTCCACTGGGATAGCATGAACTGGCTAGAAAGGTTGCAAATGTTTTGGTCCTCCACCAAGGCAGTTCAATTTCATATCTAATCATTTAACCCTTTCAACCTCTTCATAACGTGTTTTTGTCTCAAAAAGGCTCAGTAACATGCAAGTGTTAGAATGATGTCAATGTTTCTCTGTTTGTCAACCCTCCACAGTGAGTGTAGCCTAACCTGCATTGTATTGAACCGCGTGGCTTGGCCCTGCACACGGCCAGACTCGAACCCGCAAACAGCAGCGGATCGCAAGAAAATCAATTGCGCTAGCAAACGAGCTAAAAGTCTAAGCTGCTAGCTCCCTTGTGGGGTCATCCCTTCCCCGGGTATGTTCCCTGCTCGGGGTTAGGGTTAGGGTCCGGGTCCTATGTTCCCTGCTCGGGGTTAGGGTTAGGGTTAGGGTCCGGGTCCTATGTTCCCCGGTCCCATCCAAAGTGGGGAACATAGGACCCAACGAACATAGGACCCGAGAAACATAGGTACGCTCCCCTCTCTTACCAGTACTAAGGAGTCAGGAGGGAGGTTTACCAACCTACATACTGCACAGCTACAGACCAGCTGGCTACCATTACATGAGCTCACACATTTCTTTGAATGTAGGCTATTACTTTATTAAAGGTATCGTAAGCGATTATAAGCTATTTCTAACCTGCAACACTTTTTGTTCAGAGAATAGCCTATCTCCTCACAATCTGCTAGCCCTCCATTCTCTGAGTAGCCTACACTGTAATAAAGCCCGATCTTTACACAACAACCCTGGCTCCTTGAATGGTAAACAAAGAAAGTTTTTTTTTACAGTGTATACTCACAGGATGGGCAGCTATAGTGGTTTGTGAGGAGATGTTCACTGAATGGAAAAAATTCTATGGGCTTGAAATCGCGTATGATCGCTGACTGCACCTTTCAAGTGAAACTTTAGAGATAGCCTGCTCTTAATTTATATGAGATTCTCTTCTCTTGTACAGGGCAATGGACTGGATGTTCTGTCCCTTTTATCTGTGTCCATGCACTGACTAGGAAAATTATCTCATTCTTAGAATCAAAGGAAATAGTCAGGAATGAAAACAGTGTCTGTGGAAGATGCTGAATGGCCACGAATCCATTGATGTCAAGAAAAGGACCTTAAATGGTCAGAATCTCATATAAATTAAGAGCAGGCTATCTTTATGATAACTATAGCAGAATATTTTCAATAAATGGTCATTTACAGCAAATGGTCCACAGTGCTAAACCAAAGAGAGCATTTCAAGGACATGCACTCAAGCGAAAAGCAGTGTTGTAGGATTTGGCAGCACTTTGGGCAAAACCTTGTTTCCATTTGCAAAGCAGGATTTTGCGCATTGTACAACCTCAGTTCATTAAACCCTATTCGGTTGGCAAAAATATCTAGCATTTTCAAAGCTGGCTTGAAAAAATCAATTTGATATCACCTCAGTGCACAGTCTGTTGCTATATGTGTAGGCCAAGTTTTATCTCTCTTCTTTTTCCTCTCTCATAATAAAATTTGAATCCACTGGAATGATGAATTATTAAGCTTATGTTCAGTGTTTCTCAAAGAAAGATATTTCAGAGCGCCCGGTGGGGCAGAAAGGTTTTAGAGACTGACTCTTAGCCTTTTGTTTCCATATGCTCAAAGACCAAATAGTGGAGTACACACTGTTGGCCTGCCGCAGTCTCTCAAAACAAATTTACATGTATATTTTAGTTTTAGACACACTTAATATAAAAGTTTTATTTGGCCCAGAAGTACACCGATCTAAGTAGACTGTGCATCCAGACAAAGTTTCTCCAAGCCCCAAAGATCAGCTTCACTGATTTTTGCCCTGCTTAGAAGCATTAACTCCCATTAAGACATGCACTAATAACCAGGCAGCATACAATTTTAGCTGGGACTTGTCTTTGAGCTCTGCATATGAGTGCATTAGTTCTATCCAGATAATTCAGCGAGGGCATTTGTGCTCTTTCCCACTTTAGAAAAACAATGCCTGCTGGCCAGGGTAGCATTTGCATGTTAAGGAGCACTTTGAGAAACAATGATCTGCTAATGCACTGTCCTGTGGTCAGAGGTTAACAGATCAATACAGAAGGCATTAGGCAGCCTTGGACTGGGTTTGAATATTAAATACATAGCGTGAGCTTCTTGTCCTGAGTTCAACCAGCTGTGGTCCCTAGAGCTGAGTCATCCAGAGTCTCTCACCGCAATGCAATCATCATGAATACACCTCATTATGGTTGTGGACTAATCGAAAACATACAACTTTTCAGTCAATGTCTGCATTAATATAGTAATTTGTTTACTGGTTTATTATTGATCAACAAAAACAATATTGATTCGTCAATCTTTCTCTTCAGTTTTTTCTCTCTTCCTGTCAGAAAGTAAACACAAGAGAACATGATGCAAAACCAAAACCCTGCTGCTTTTCAGTCAGTCATATACCACGCAGGGCTTTTTGAGTCAGACAGGGCAGACCCCCTTCACAACAGCCTCAATCAGGATGATCAATGCTTCAGTCTCAGGCAAATACAACGCTCAGCTGGGACTCTATCAAGACTACAGTCTCAAGCGCTACATCAAAATGAATACATCATCATCAGGATGCTAAAACGCTCCATTACTGAGCAAAAGTCATCATTCAAAAAATGCATTTTGCCCATTAATCAGGAATACAGAACACAACTTTTGGAGATCTGTGCTTAGTCATTTAGCTCAGTAACAACCAAATTTGTTTCAGTAATGGAAAAATAGTGATATTTGGCTAGGACACTGCATGATATTTCAAAGGATTCCCAAAGCTTTTGCAAAATATTGCACTCTTATCTCAAAGGTGACTCCATTATCTCAATATACAGTAATGTGTGTTTGCTTGTTTTAGTCTGTCCATCATTGGTGGTTCAGTTGGTCGTTCACTTATGTTTGCAAATTTGAACACACCTCAGGTCTTACAAACAAATCAATACTCAAGTCTACAATTAAGCAGTTCTAGTCTGCATTCCTCCCTGTCACAAAAAAGGTATAATGTAAAGAAGAATCCCACATAGTCATATAGGCATATAGGATACAACGAAGCATTCACTTCAAACTGAAAAACAACAGTCCCAGTTTAACCAATAGAAAAATGAACACAGAACTGAATCTAAGTCAGCAAACCAAATTCCAGAACTGAGGAGCTTCTTAAAGTATATTAGTATAGTATACTCCTCTGATCCTGTGAGGGAAATTTGGTCTCTGCATTTATCCCAATCCGTGAATTAGTGAAACACACTCAGCACACAGTGAGATAAAGCACACACTAATCCTGACGCAGTGAGCTGCCTGCTACAGCGGCACTCGAAGAGCAGTGAGGTGCCTTGATCAAGGGCACTTCAGCCGTTCCTACTGGTTGGGGTTCAAACCGGCAACCCTCACGGTTACAAGTCCGAAGCCCTAACCAGTAGGCCACGGCTGCCCCTCAAGGGTGAGTTAATGAGATTCAATACATCAGGTGGAGGACTAAAGTAGAGACATGTAAGCAGGTGTGGGAGTTAAGTAGAGTGGATGGTGATTGGGAAAGAGGTCTGTCACTTGATCGGTTTGGATGCTATCAAAATTGCATGAATTCATGACAGGTAGGCTATTATTAACTTTTCTTGACTTAGACGTGTGACTTTTCTTGGACTTAGGTGTATATTTGTCATTAAAGAAATGCCAGAGATGCTATATCTCAAAGGTACCCCATTCATGGGAAAAATGATTAGGGCTGTAGTTTTCTGTGCTCATGATGTTGTAGGCCTATACTATCTAATAACTCAGCAGTTTAGTGTAAGTCTTTTCTTTCAACGGAATATTCCAACTGATTGGGTCCAAAGGCTTTTCCCTTGAGATTTAAAAGTCCCATTTTTCAAACAAATTGGCCAACCCAGTGAGCTGTTTTATCAAGAACAATCTCCAGAATATTTCTTGCAATATCAGCAATGCCTGTGCACAGTTAAGAAAGTTATCTCGAGCTTAGACCTGGCAATATACAGCCTACTGTAGTTCTCCATTGATAGCATTTAAAAACACACTCTTGTATGTTCACTCCTAGATGCAAAAATATCAGAATCTCATAGATGGGACAGACTGTGAATGTGGTAAAATGACATGCCTTCATCAATATGCCAATCAAATAGAGAACGAATCAATTACAGAACATTAGAGACAAGTGTCAGTAAAGCTTGTGTAGGCTACATTAGTGGTTCTTAAACTTTTTGTCTGGCAACCCCCATGAACATGAGCCAAGTCTCACATGAGCCAAGTCTCACAAACCCCGTCTCTCTAACCGACGAAATTTGGTTTTGAAATGTTGCGAGATGGGCATTGGAAGCAGAGGTAAAAAATGTCTTCTCACATTGGTAGGCTATGTCAACACCAAAGGCATTATGCCAATTGCAGCCTTTGACTAAAAACCTTTAGAATGCAAATCATTTTTCCACCCGTCCAATATTTTTGGCGACCCCCAGTTTAAGAACCACATGATGGATGTCACTGAGAAAGAAATGGAAATCGACTGTCCACCTCATTTTCTGCTTAATTAAAACAGTAGGCTATACTTATGCAGTAAACCTTCACAATCTCTTAAGCCCAGTCGTCCCAGTCGTCACCATGGCAGTTTATCATATCTTCAAAGTTATTCATATCATGATAAGAAAATCAATGTGTGAAACATCATGGTAAAAATAAAAAAAGTCATTATTAGCATTCAACTACATATTTATTAGGATGTTATTACACTGCTTAGTATGACTAACACAAAATGTTTTAACAACATGATAATTATGGTATCATAAAAGGGGCAAGGGTCTCCACCTGATAGTTAGAATTGCATTTAAGAGGTGGTGGCAGCAAAAATACTGGCTAAAAGTTCAAACGTCGAAATACATTTTTTTTTTCATAATATTTGATTGTCAGTCTGCACACAATCTCATGATAAGAAATTAAATTAGTCTGAGCATATGCCAGTCTCATATCCCATCTAGCTAATTACCCAAAGAGCACTCTAAATGTACAAACCATTATGATTTAAATACATTTTAGCCATACATATGCAAATAGGCCACATGAAACGTAAGAAAGCAAGTCCCTGGAAAACAGGCATGGTATTTGATCTGTGGTGATTAGCACAGGGCCAAAGAGCCATCATTGTAACACTTGCCCTCTGAGACCTACGCCCCAACCAACATGGCATCTGTACTCAAGTGTATCAAACGTATCATGATAACATGTCAAGATCAGATCCGGATCTTCTCTCACTCATGCAGTCTGACTTGGCTTCATCAAAAGCCATATTAAATCATATCACATGATGACATATAGGGCTAATAACTGAACAAGTCTATATGAGTCTATATGAGTGGGGGTGGGGGTAGTCTCAAAATCATAAGTCTCAAACCTCAGCATTTTAGTAATTTCTGTTCTATCATGATGAAAAATCTGAACTACATATTTCTTTATGGCAAACTACATATTTCTTTATGGCATAGTATGTTGTTTTTTGCCGTCAAAACTATGTTGACACTTTATAACAGTGATTGGATGTATACTGTTTAACAACTTCATGACAATTAATGCATATTTCTTTTCTTTAAAAATGCAAAGCAAAAAAAAAATACTACCATTTTTATTCCTTCACAGTGGCATCCTTATGGTTGTCAATTTTCTTTTCCCACAATATAAAGTACACATCCTACCTTCAAAGTAGCACAGCATATCATGCATTGCAATGCATTTTCTTTTTTATGTTGTATTTTTTTCCTATTTCACGTCTGTAGTATGGACAAATGCCTGTCACTTCCTCTTTGGTCTTAGATCATCAAATACTCGGTGTGATCAGTCCAGCGGACACATGAGAGTGTTTCCTTTTCTTATTCATGTTGTTTTTCTTTCTTGTCATTGGCGTCTTTGAAAAGCTCTGTAATTGCTTTTGTAGGATCAGCAGCGCTAACCATGTTTTATCTTAATGAGACGTCCTGCGGTGGAGGACACTGAACGCTCAATGAACACACAAGTCCTCCACTACCTTACAGTTTAGCAAGTCATACACATCTGTTGAAAATTAATTTCAGTTTTAAGTGTTTCACTTATTTTACTTTCTTTGACTCATCTTTGTGTGTGTGTGTGTGTGTGTGTGTGTGTGTGTGTGTGTGTGACTGTGACTGTATATGTTGTAATTCAGTTCCTCATTGCTGTATTGCAAGCTGGGTCTAAAAAAAGCACAACCTATATGCTATTCTGACTGAAGCACTGGAGCGAAACATACACCTTTTTCATCCCGAACCAAGAGCTGTCATAGTCCTCACATCCAACTCACATCCATTACTTTTTAACCACTGCTAAATGTTTTATTACACAGTAGGATGTCTCAAATTATTTGATAGAAGATATTTTCTGTTATGTTAACTATTCTTACGATTAAAGTGGGTACGATTAAAGTATTAGGGGACTCCTCTAAAGTGGATTTTTTTTTATTACAGAGGAATGATTTATCTGTCTGTGGCACAGGACCAGCTGGTCTTGTACTGAAATCAAATTAGTGCCAATTCCATAACTTGAAGCTAAGGAGGTCAGACAAGTAGGAGTAAACAATATTTGAAAGATTCACACAGTTTTCACAATCACAGTTTTCACAATCATTGTTTTTACATTTGGCAATTGGCAGTTAAAGTTAATGTGCAGTCTCCTTTAAGTGCTATCTTTCATCAATGATTTTCCTGATAAACATCCATACCAAAAACACCCTGATGTGAATGGGTTTAATGGGTTACCAATGTGACTTTCATAAACATGCATTTTAAATTCAGCTATCAGTGTGACAGTGAGACATTTACACCACTAATCATTAACATGCTACTGTTGTACTGTTCTACTAGTGTCTGATATGTGTGCTATATCAGGAAGTGTTTTCTGTTTGCAGTTATACTGTTCAGACCAGGTAGGAATTTCACGGCGGCCACGACGGCCATCGTACAGGGGCGTAGATTTGCGTGGGGACCGAAGGACGTGTCCACACCAATATCAAATTACTACTGAAATGTCCCACCAATATTCAGGTTCAAATGGGGGGGGAACCGCTCACATGCGCTACACAAAGAGTTAAATAATTTCTCACTTCAGTGCTGCGGATCATCTCGTACAGATCTTGTAATGTGCAGTAGCCTATAAGGGTAAATCGCGCTGATTTGAAGTTACCTAAAATAACTACCAGTGAGCCGCAGACTCCAGCGCAGCATGCAGCGCTTCAGCTTTACTTAACTACAAGCATGAAGTGCGTCCAAATTCACCCATTCTTCTCTGAACTTCTCGAGAAGTAGGCTACTCATCACACGTGTCACATGAAAGAGCCTTTTCTCAGCTTTTAAACGGTGCTAGCTAGCCACTGTTTGCTGTGATAAAAAAATTCAAGAGATTTAATAATTATTCTCTGCGCCCATCTCCACATTCATTCATCTCGGTGGAATATCGAAGGCACTCTTCACGCAACACATGACAAACCATATATCAGAATAAACAGCAGACCTTACCGAACACAAAGGTGTAATGCATTCCCGTGTATAAGTTAGCTGTTCCAGAGTAATCCGGTTTTGAAATAAATTATAGCAAAATTCAACATAGTCTTTCGGCTGCATTTCTTAAAACTGAGCTGTGCTTACATCGCCTAGATATCTGTAAATATTAGAATCAGAGAATATACAGGCAGCTCATGGTTAAGAGTTTGTCAATGTAGCCTTAATGATTTCTTTTAATAAAATGCTAAGCATGCATGTAAGTTTCTTAAAACTGAGCTGTGCTTAAATGGGCATGATTTCAGAACAGACCAAATAGAAAATAAATGTTAAATATAGCCTACATATTAAAATCAGATTATGTAGGCTCAGTGTAGTTGGGGGGGGGGGTCAGTGGGTAGTGTCCCCACCAAAGCTCAAACCAAACCTACGCCCTTGCCGTCGTAGCCCCTTGCATTGGCTGTGAGGCCCCTTTGAAAATCAGAGGTTTACAGGCCACGGTGGCCTTGGTGCCCCCTTCTTTCAATATTGTAGCGTCGGTGGATGTACATGTCTAACGTTGAATGAGTGTCTCCCAGAATGCAGTGCGAGTGAATGCTATAAGGTGTAACGTCGATTATAATAGTTGTAGTTACGTTTACCATGTTGTGTATTTGTTAGCGTGTTAGTCTCTTTGGTTGTACCTCATGTGCTTATCCTCGTGTTGATTCGTGTGGTAAACCCTTATTGTGTGTAGCATGTGCGGCTGAGACTACCCCTGTGTTGCCCTATGTAGTTGTCTGTGTACGTCTAAGTCTTCCTGTTCCAATAAATGGCCGACCTGGCCAAAGGTGAATCTTGTCTGAGGGTGAGATCGCTACATTGGTGTCAGAAGTGGGATGGGCCCCTCCCGGGGCGCGAAGATCTACGCCAGATCAAGACGGAGAAGAAGGCCGAAGACCAGACCAACAAGATGGCGGCGAACCTCAGCAGATGTTCCAATGGTCCTTTTAAGGACTAGCCAGCTCGCCGAGCTCGCCACTTCGGAGGATGGAGGATCTGTCGGCCCGGTGCGGGACCTGTGCAGGCGACCAGCGGGACCAGCCCTGCACAGCCGACGAGAGCTGCCAGCGCTGGGGGAAGCGGCCCCGGCAGAGGAGTTCCTGGCTCCACGCCGATATCGATGCTGCCGTCATCCGAGGATCTCATCCATAGAGAGCGCAAACTCTCTTGACGACCTTGGAACACGACCACAGCGGCCGGGTTTACAACGCCAGCTACGGAAGAACTTCCAGAGTGTCAGCTGCCGGTCGGGAGTGTGATGGAGTCATAGCTGCTAGTTCGGGAGCTTGCGGTGCTCCAGCTAGTGACCAACAGGGTAACGTCGACCTGTAGAGCCTTGGGAGCTATCGTTTTGTGGACTGTTTGAGATTTTAAGTGCGCACGTTCCGGTTGACGCAAGTCTGCGCAATGTTTTTCATGTTTTGTGTGAGTTTCTGTGTGTCCCGAGCCTGCTGAGAGGGTCGGGGTCTCCATTTCCCGCCACAGTGGAGCATCGTTGTGCTCGAGAGACAGCCGACAAAAGTTCTACAAGAGGGCAGCGCGAGGAGGGACCTCGACGTGGACTGCTGACCGCCTGGAGATCGGCACACTGTGGACAGGTGGCAACGGCCACGAGCTGTCACAGTAGCCAGAGGGGGCTACCGAACGTCCAGGGGTTCCAGCGTATCCGGGGGTTCAGCTTGCAGTGGGACTGTTTGCTGCTGTTTGAGGTAGCGCAGCTGCACGGCGGGAAACCAAGGGCCCAAGCGACACCACGACCCACATCTGGCCGGTTCTGGTGCTTGTTCGGGGGAGAACTGACGTGACAGAGGCAGCCGAGAGCCCTTCCAGTCGGGATGGGTTATCGTGCAGCCGGAGGCTTTCCGGTCACTTGGACTAAGCACAGGGACTGACACCGACGCAGCCGCGAGCGGTGAGCTGAGCTGTCATTGCCGGGAGGGGGTTATGTAGCGTCGGTGGATGTACATGTCTAACGTTGAATGAGTGTCTCCCAGAATGCAGTGCGAGTGAATGCTATAAGGTGTAACGTCGATTATAATAGTTGTAGTTACGTTTACCATGTTGTGTATTTGTTAGCGTGTTAGTCTCTTTGGTTGTACCTCATGTGCTTATCCTCGTGTTGATTCGTGTGGTAAACCCTTATTGTGTGTAGCATGTGCGGCTGAGACTACCCCTGTGTTGCCCTATGTAGTTGTCTGTGTACGTCTAAGTCTTCCTGTTCCAATAAATGGCCGTCCTGGCCAAAGGTGAATCTTGTCTGAGGGTGAGATCGCTACAATATTCTGCTTTGCGTCCTACTAATAGCGATTTTTATTTAGCCTGTGGCCTGTCAAAATAATCTTAGCATTCACAGCGCAAATTAATTTAGTCTTTTACGCAGTGGAGAAAGTGACAGCGCAAGAAATAAAGTGCGTCCAAATTCACCCATTCTCAGTTGAACTACTCGCGAAGTAGCCTATTCATCACACAGACATCACAAGTATCACATAAAAAGAGCTTTTTCTCAGCTTTTAAACAATGTTAGCCTATAATTGCTGTGTTGAACGGTTCGCGAGAAAAGTAAATAATATAATTCAATTTAATCATACATTCTACTGAAGGTTTTGCGTCCCATGATCTCCCTACCCATTCATCTCGGTGGAATACGAACCCTTCTTTTAACACATGACAAACCATATATCAGAATAAACAGGAGACCTTACCGAACACAAAGGTGTAAAGCAGTCCCCTGTACAGTTAGCCGTTCCAAAGTAATCCAGTTTTGAATTTGCAGTAAAGTTCGACATACATGGATGTCTCCAAATTTGGGCTTTAAGTTTTACAATGTGTTTACATTGTTCCACATGATTTCATAACGGGCCAAATACAAAATAAATGTTACAAATATCGCCTAGATATTGGTAAATCAGAGGACAGCTGACTAAGAGTTTGTGAAAGTAGCCTTAAAGGAATTATCCGGAGTAAAATGCACTTTAGATCGATTTACGGATGATTGGGGGTACATTCGTTGAGTTGACATCAAAATCATGTCATTCGGATGTGTTTTGAGAAAGTTCAATTGTACCGTTTTCAGTCACACAACTCGTAGCCTGAAAGTGAGCAGGGTATTTCAATTTCGCCGCTACAAAACGCTATTTTTATACCTCTTCTACAGTTCCAAACAACATAACACTTACGTGGTAGTGAGTAGAGGGTCCCTAAAGCCAAACCGAAGTATCCCGAGGTCTTTATGTGGTCGAATAGAGAGTCCAGAATGAATTTCATCAAGCCAGTACCTTTCCGGAAATGTTGCCATCTTTGCTGTAGGAGTCTTATTGCTGGGTGTGTTGTAACACGCTCTGGAAATTCACAATTTCGTCGCCGTTTAATAAAAAAAAAACATAGTCTAGTATTTCTTTCGAAATTGAAATGAAGTTGTATGGACTGGACTATGTTTTTTTTTTTTTTTTTAAAGGCGACGAAATTGTGAATTTCCAGAGCGTGTTACAACACACTCAGCAATAAGACTCCTACAGCAAAGATGGCAACATTTCCGGAAAGGTACTGGCTTGATGAAATTCATTCTGGACTCTCTATTAGACCACATAAAGACCTCGGGATACTTCAAATATGCCCAACTGAAGGCCAGATGGCCTTGCCCCCAGAATGGTGAAATTCCAAGCCTGGTTCAGACCTAACCAGAACACTGCAAATACAAGTACTGAGCAAATAAATAATCTTATATAGGTTGCAGGCCATAACTATTTTCTAACTATTGCCCTTTATGCTGTTATTTTCTAATATTCTTTGTTTGTGTTTATGTAAAGCACATTCAATTATCTGTGTTTGAAATGTGCTATATAAATAAAATTGCCTTGACTTGCCTTGCCAATATGAGCAGCAGATATGGGTTTTAAAGGGGTCAGTAAGTAGGCTACAGTGCACTTTCCCGTCAACCCACTTATCATAATCTCTTAAGAGTCAGCAGACCTCCAGGGCATACATCCCTCTCACCTGTGTAGGAAGTTTCCACTAGCACCCTCACCACCATCCCCATGTGTGCAAGTGTGTGATTCCAAAAGCAGAGTCAATAAAAGTTTCATTACGCAATATCCGTCTACATTACTATCTCACCCCATGCCATGGAATGCCCTTAAAGGAGAAATTTTTCACATAGATCTTCGTTTCTCGAGGTCACCGAGAACTGTTGGTACAAAAAAAAAACCGAAAACAACCTTTCTCGAGTTGCTAGTTCCAGCAGCTAAAGTAGCCAGGCAGCTACAGCACTACACTCTGGGGGCATGCATGTGAGCCCCCATGTTCATGCCCCCAGAGTGCAGCACTGTACTGTATTTCTCCTTTAAGCTTCACTTGTAATGGAGGGCAAAATTTACCAAATGGAATCCACATATCTAGAATAAGTAAGTACATGTTGCAAGGATCCCTAACTGTCTTTGTAAAATTAGATGCGTATGTAAACCCTGAAGGTAAAAATAGTATTGAGCTTCTAAAATTATAACCTTGGTTACAATGGTAGCATACAGTGAGGCTCATAAGTTTTTGAACCCATGCTAAAGTTGGCTAAAAAGAGGAATATAAAATCATCTTTTGGAAATTGGTCTTAACCAATATCCAACCTTTAAGGACACCAATTTTCTCTGTGAATGAATAATGTATCATAAATAAATAAACGTTCTTCCTCAAAATACAGGGGTATTCACACCCCTATGTTAAATTCCCATAGCTATTTCATGGATCCAGGATACTATGCATCCTGATAAAGTTCCCTTGGCCTTTGGAATTAAAATAGCCCTACATCATCACATACCCTTCACCATATCTCACGATTGGCATCATCTCTCAATGCAAATCAAACCAGCTGTTAGGCTAACTGAAATAAAACCATGCCAATCTCTAGGTATGGTAAAAGGTATGTGATGATGTTGATGGTGACCCTAAAGGTTGGATATTTCCTCATTGTTTTTATTTAAGGCATTAAGATCAATTTCCAAAAGATTAATTAATTGACATGGCCAGCAGCAGAAGTTGAACAGAGACACAGTACCCAGCTCTGACACAAGCCATGCCATGATGGCATTAAAAATACATTTTAATGGATAGGACAATGGACAACAGACAACAAAGACTTTAAAGAGACAGAAGCATAATTATTACATGAAGCTCTACATCATTTAATTGTGGATCAATTCATGATCAGGTTAGACTGTGTTAGGTTGTGGCATAGTCATGTTTACATTTCTGGAAATATGATATGTTTTGCCAGATTTAAACTGTTTTTAAAAGAGAGTGCAGAAAGACCAGTTTAGTAAGCCAGCTACCCCAAGGGTCAAACCACTCTGCTGAATTTCACTTAAGAGAAAGCAGGACGGAGGGCCGATTGCAGGACAGATTTAGTGATCTAAGGGGCTGTCAGGAAATTGAATTAGGCCCGGGGACACAAATCTGTCGCGACGACCGTGATGTTTGCTGTCCGTTTTATTGAATTGTTAAAAGATAACACACTTTTTTCTCCAGGTGAACCCTTTCTCCTTGCACCAAGCCAAGATAAACTCTCCCCCATAGAAGACAAAATCAGCAGCATTTCTCCTCCTGCAGAGGTTAAGAGAACCCAGGGTTTGGATCGCTTCAGACAGAGAAATAAGGAATCTCAGCCCAAAGATAAGACCCTGTCCAACAAGCAGGTCCAGCCATAGACACCCTCTCTACATTCCTACAAAAAGGGAAGCCCTCTGATCAATTTTCCACCAATGAAGGTGCTCATAATTTGTAAGATTGGTTTATGTGACGTTCTAATTGATCCTTGTGAGATAGTGAGACATTTTGGGTTAAGACACAGAGAAGGACAACTTTGACTGAAGAGAACACAGAGGGGAGGAAAAACAAGGAGGCAATATGTGTGTTGGCTGCAGTCCAGTTTAATTTAAAGTGGCATTATTGGAATGACTGTTCACACACAGTATTACCAATGCATGGAACCACAGTAATGCTAGAAAATAGAGGAAGAAAAACAATATAACGTTACATATCAAAAAAGTATTGTATAACAAGTGTAAAGTGTAAGTGTGTAAAGCAGACACTTTTTTATCATAAGCAATTTAGAACATGAATGTATTGATCCCTTCATGGTCCACAAATGCCTAGTTGTACTACTTTTATCCAAAAATCCATCACCAAAAATGCCTACTTGTACTCCATGTATACACACTGGGCTTGTCAACCTGATAGCCATGGCATATATGGCGGCCAAATGAATCTCTGGCCACTTGCTAACATCGCCTACCCATTCTGTTATCAGCTCATGATCAGGCAGACAATCGCCATTACCTAAGACTAATTTATAAGGTGCGGTTCGTGGTCCTAAGGTGACAATGACAGTGCATACCTTGACACCTCAACATGCCGGTCTATTAGCTGTGCCATTTTTCTGACCCCATGCACACCCAACCTAGGCTCTGGATGCTTACAAACGTTTAAGAGGTCTATAAGCAACCACAAACTCATTGTTCTTGTTAAAAAAAAATAATAATTCCTGAATGTACCAATGTATACATAGAAATTATTAGTAAAAACATTCTTTAATTGTCTTTAACTGTGTAAATGCTATTAATGTGTTAGTATTTCTGACTGAGTCAGAACCCTCGGGTACCTTACATGTAAATGCAGTCAGTCCATTTTGCCAGAGCTGCTCATAGTCTGGCACAAGTAACAGTTAATTAAGCCCAAGGGGACTGTATGCCTGTGGTATTAGTGCAAGTTTCTATCCAGGTTTACTCCATCTGGGCTGGAGATTAGCATTGTGTGCTGTTTGAGTAATGTGTTGAGGTGCTACAGCATAGTTGTGGCGTGGGACGCGCCGCCATACCATTAGGAAGCCCAGAAGTGTGTCCTCCTCGCCATGATTTTACATAGTGTACCTTTAACTTATTTTTTCATTCTGTTACTACTAGTATTTAAATATTTAAACGGCCTTGCTCCTCAGCCTCTCATAACTCATAACAAGATGGCAAAGCAGTAAATCCACCAGAGCCACCTCAAGTGGAAATTGTAGAATCTCATTCTGCAAAACATATTAAGCCCAGACAGTAATTCATTACCTGATCATTTTAAAAATGACCTTTTAAAGAATCATCAAATCCTGTAACTCAACAACATTCCTGAGCTCATGTCTAGCCCCTCATAGCTGTTACCGTATGTTTTACTTATGTAGTACTGCATAATTCTTTTTTTTATTATTCTTTTGTTGTATTGCTGTACTTATCTCTTCCTCTCTTACCATGTGCATTATTTATATTTATTTTCTAATGAATTCCATATACTCACAAAAGACCTTCTAGGGACAAATGTTACAAATTAGCATTAGCTATAAACACCATGATATTTGCATTAGATAGCTATACTCATTTTGACTATGTATGCTGTATCTGTCCCTGTCAAATAATCCATATATAAATAAATAATGTAGTACCTACTTTTGATTATGTGATTTCAAGTGCTACAAATGAATGCAAATATACCCGAGCCTTAATTTGTAGGCTGTGATCACACTGCCCAAGGACAGAGTTGTTCATTTAGCTCCAAACAGAAAAAAAACAAGCTTTTTCATTCTTTGGTTTATATTTCTTTGCCGACATTTCCTAGCAGTGTTTTAGCTGAAACCTCATCCTCCCAGGAGACATCAACTGTCACATTAAATGAATCTGATCTCCTAAAGGCTTCACCTGCCTGCTGCTGAGAGTGTGACAAGTGACAACTACCGAAAAAAGAAGACAACACACCTGGTGAACGGAGCATACATCTGGTATACATACGTTACTCCATCTTCTTTTCTCTCTCTCTATCTCTGCATCCTCTCCCATCTCTACTCTCTTTCTTCTCCCGCCCTCCTTTTCTCTCCATATCTCTCTCCCTCTCTCTCTCCCTCTCTCTCTCCCTCTATCTCTCAGTCTTTCATGACCTGAGATGTGCTTGCTGACCTCCTAATTCACAGGCACCTTCACACAGATGAACACAAATCCAGCCTCTCTCTCTCTCTCTCTCTCTCTCTCTCTCTCTCTCTCTCTGACAGATGGCTTCCTGCTGACGCTGCAGAAAAGTTCATCCACAGCAGCTGAGACATGTCACCAATGGCCCGGGCAGGCGGGTTGTCCCCTCACTCTCCCACTCTCCCTGTGAGATCACACCCTATACAGAGAGGAGGTGAGAGCTCTGACCAGGCAGAGGACACAGTCTGCCCACCCTCCAGATACCAGGAGAAATCACTATTCTATCACCACAGCCAGGACAGGCACAGACTCCATAATGTAGGAAATGGTGCAAATGCACAGTTATTTCACAAAATCAAATTAGATGCAGCAACATAATAGAACAAAAAATTGTTTGGCATGAGTTAACATATTAATGTACATCTATCTGATAAACAACAGTGATGAATTGATTGCATACATTCAGGAAAGAAAAACAGAAAGAAAGAAAGAAAGAAAGAAAGAAAGAAGAAGGATCACTTCTTTGCAGAGAAACTCAGATGGTATATCAATACATACAGCCAGTTTTCATCTGACAAAGAAGGCAATGCCAAAACAGAAGGAAAAAAATAAGAGAAAAATACTGAAAACTATGGGCAGGAAAAGTAATCGAAAAAAGTAATCGTAATTCTATTCTGTTGCCTCTATTGAGTTTTTTGCGTCTTCAGATCAGAAAATCTAGAGATGTTTCAGCCATTCAGTCATAAGGAGAAAATGCTTTTAACGATGCAGTTGAATCAGTTCTTAACCTCTGGGCAGCAACTCAAGGAGCACAGTAGCTGAATAGCACAATCACCTTTCTTTACAAGCAACCACTGATGGATATCTCAGTCTGCGTAGCTGTAGTTCACCACCCCAGAGAACACAGACAGTGAAATGAACGTAGACATTTGTTGCTACTGTTAAATACTTTGGGGGCAGGTTGCTCCATGCTCCACCTGTAAGCCAAATGGGCCAACATCTGGTCCCTTTGCACCACTGATCAGGCCCACATGATTGCATTAAGTAAATACTTCAGCGGCAGAAAGATTCATCTGCAGTTCAGTGATTGTAGACATTGAACGAGGTGACCCTGACCTCCACTCAGTGGAGCAGCGGCATCGCTGCGAGGCGGCAAGGTGAAAATGGGGTGAATAAGTTCCTGTGAAAGCCGCCAGTCATGAGCTGACAGAGAGAGAGAGAGAGGGAGAGAGAGAGAATTTGGAAGTGAGGGAGATAATACATCTATTTCTGTCTAAAGGATAAAAGACAGAGGCCCTGGACTGCCCAAAGTCTCTCCCCACAGCTGAGAAAGATAGAGAGGAGCGAGATACTTTTTGAAATATGCAAAAGAAGAATGGATTTGTCATCTCTCCTCTCCCCTCATTACTTAAATGTCACGCGTTTCATAAACCGCAGGCTCCGGCGGAGGTATCCGCAGGCAGGAAATGACACGCAGGCGTCTTCGGAAGGGGAAATGTGTCAGGGGGAAAGAAAGAGGTCATGGCCAGTCTCATCGGCGCTCGCTTAGAAATCTCTGTTTGCTCTGGGCAAATGCAGATGTCACAGACATGGAAGCCGATGGGCTTATCTGGGTTTCTCTGCTTAGTGGGTTTTCTTTCTTGGTCAAGCCTCTTGGGGCCTAAGACTTCACACTCTCTCTGACTAGTGGACTCGAAGTTTGCAGCTCTGTCTGAATTCAATTTCAGCAGAGTTATTTTTGCCATGTGTCTTTCTATGAGAAAGTCTTGGGAGCAAGAGTGGTGGTACTGTACATGTAATTGGGTGTGATCCTTTCATGCTAACATCATATCGTCCTCATGCTGTAAATTTGCTGCATGGCATTTGCATGATGATCCAACATAGCATATTCTGACAAAGTAAACAATGTTCCCACACGAGAACTGTGTGAAACACAGATAGGTCCTGACAATTTGATGCCCTAATTCAGAGTACAAGTATAAGTATAAGTGAGGCAAAAGGTGAAAAAACACTCAAAATACACACTCATAGACACACATACACACACACACACGCACACGCACACACACACACACACACACACACACACACACACACACACACACACACACAAACACATATATGCACACAAACAGTAACACATGGAGGTTCAAAGGCAGCAAACCTAAAATGCAGTCATGTGTTAGAGCAGCCCTACTCTATCAGCTGTCCCCGTCTCTCCCCCCCACCCACATCCCCTTTCGTGGCTGAGAAAGACACTAATGAGGACAGCGCTTGGTGTCATGACTGACACCCCCACCCTCAGATAATGCGCTCCGACTCCCATACCGCCGCTGCTGCCGATGTTGGTATGAGCGTGTGTAACAAGCCCCCCCTCCCCTCAACCCCCCCCCCAAAAAAAAAAACAGAAAGCATCCCCTCCAAACAACAACGACATCCCATACTCGATTGCCATGGAGATGAGGAGCGTACCTCTTGTTTCCACGGCAGGGGAGAGCAACAACAGGAACACTGCTCGACAACAATGACTGCAGCTGCCAGGGTGGCATGGCAGATGGCGAAGTCCATGTCATTTATTTATTTATTCATTTTTTTATTCATTTTTTCTTGCCATTTTTGCAAATTGAAAAGGTAGGCCTTATGCCATGTGCTAACTGTGCTTAAACCTGTGTCGTGTGTTTTACCGCAAAGAAAAAGAAAAAAAAAACTATGAAACAGAAACCAACAGCGCACATCTTTACAGAAAAACGACACATGACAACAACTAACAGTTTTTTGCCCGTTGACCTCCCAAGCCCTCTTTTGTTAAACACATAAACACGTGTTTGCATACACCACAGCTTCATTATTAGGGATTATCATTAGGAAACAGTGTCCAATGCAAGTTTTATTTCTAAAGGTCAGTCAAAGGAATGTAATTGATGGCACACTGACAGCCCCAGAGTTGATTCCTCCTTCTCTCTGTCTCATTACATTCCTTTACCACACACACACACACACACACACACACACACACACACACACATACACACACACACACACACACACACACACACACACGCACAAACACAATCACAGACACACGGATACAGACACACATACACACACACACAAATACACACACACAGAGCTTATTCACCAGCTTCCCAGCAAGTGCCTCCTAAGCTTCATACCCAACTTCTTAATTACTGTCGACGTAGCCCATTTAATCCCATTCTAATTAATAAAAAGCTTAACAGCTACGGATGTAGGTAGAGAGAGAGAGGCAATGGAAATCTATCCCTGACAGCAAACTTGGAGTGGTGTTAACACAGTGAGAGAAACTGGGCTAGGAGGCGGAAGAAACAACACAATTAGAGTTAACGGTTACATATGAGACAGTAGGTTTGAGTAGGGGCTGAGTTGAGTTCATTTTCTCACAACCAGGTGATGCAGTAGCACACAGCCTCTTTGTCTCCACTGTCTGTTTTCTTTTTTTTATATTCGACATCGATTTTTAAAGAGCCTCGTGTTGCTATGGTTACACCCCCCAATAAGTAGACCAGTGCAGTGCAAAATAAGATTCGAGAGAAAGTTCCTCCTCTTCGTCACTTCTTTTCACCCCTTCTCATCCTAAGAGTAGTCTGTTTCGTTTGACGTGGACACAGAGAGAGTCTTTTCTCCGTTAAAGTGAGAGAAAAGGGCTGGAAGATGAATCCCTCCCTCTGACTGACTGACTGGCTGTAGATGGCTCTCAGGGGAGGCTTCTTTGATGTCCCATTTTTCAGACGCCCTCTTCATCCTTGTCGTCGCCAGCCAGTGGTTAGCTTCCTCATCAGGCCTGCCGCAGACAACAAAGCCATCTGAACTCGGGCTGAAGTTCAGCGCTGTCTGTCTGCTCAGTGGAGAGGTGACAGGCCCATAGAACCTGTTGAATGGTACCGCCTAATTGGTTTCCTAATAAAATTGAACAGATTTTCTTCTTTTTCCATTAATAATATAACAGCAAACACAAAAGGTATCACTGACTGATACATTCTGTCAGCTCTTTGCATTGTAAGTGTAAAAATCAACCTTCTGTGGAGGCCAGGGTAGGAATTTCACGACGGCCATGGCCGTCGTAGCCCCTTGCGTTGGCCGTGACGCCCCTTTGAAAATCAGAGGTTTACAGGCCAAGGTGGCCTTGGTGCCCCCTTCTTTTTTTAATATTCTGCTTTGCGTCCTACTAATAGCGATATATATTTAGCCTATGGCCTGTCAAAACAATCTTAGCATTCACAGCGCAAATTACGCAGTGGAGAAAGTTAGCGCAAGAAAGAAAGTGCGTCCAAATTCACCCATTCTTCTCAGTTGAACTAAGTAGCCTACTCATCACACAGACATCACAAGTAAAGAGCTTTTTCTCAGCTTTTAAACGATGTCAGCCGCTAATTGCTGTGGTGAACGGTTCGCGAGAAAAGTAAATAATATCATTCAATTTAATCATAAATTCTAGCCTTAATGATCACAAAATGCTAAGCATGCATCTAGGCTATTTGACTTTCTTAAAGCTGAGCTGTGCTTAAATTGTTCAATACATGATTTCATAACAGGCCAAATATCAAATAAATGTTAAATATAGCCTAGATATCTGCAAATATTAGATGATCAGATGATTTACAGTTATATGTAATGCGTCATGTTTCATGTTTTTGTAATGTTTCATACAGTGATGCAGGTCTACTGCAGTGAATAGGCTAAATACAACTTTGATCATTTTTATAGCCTACTACTGTATAGTTAACGTTGGCCTTAGTGCCCTGACATGTGGCCTTTGTGCCCTCCACCAAATATGCCCAACAGAAGGCCAAGTGGCCTTGCCCCCAGAATGTTGAAATTCCAAGCCTGGTGGAGGCACTTAATAATCTGCCTCCTCACCATATATTACCATATGACAAGCCTTTTCAGAAAACAAGCCATTGGAAGACATTCTGATATGTCAATTATTGTGATCTGGATTTGATTACGAGGGACTTTCTAACCTCTTCTCCAATGCTTAGACGTGTTCCACAATAGTATCCACCTCCCCCAGTGACTTACAAGAACCACACAGATAATGGCCGAGACTCTGCCGCAAAGACGCAGTTAGTGGCACCATCACACCATTCCTGACGAATACTAATTGATGGCTAGCATGGTGTATGGGACACAGCATAATTTTCACTGAATGGGGGCTGTGTCAGTTCAACCTCGGCACGGAGAAAAAGAGTAAACGCCGAAGAGGAATGAAATAAGTTTATCCGTAATGAAATTGCAGCGCCGCTGCCCGCCTGCGTACTCGTCGTGGCTCAAAAAGTCTGTTTAAACTCACCCTAATGCAATTTCCTCGTAACCTAGTTACCCTTGAGAAAAGTCATTTTTGGAGAGGAACGCGGTAAGAAAGGGGGAGAAAAGGAAAAGCAATGGCATGTTTTTCCCGACAAGAGCATTAATACTTTAGAGGCATTTCAGCAATTGTGCCACACTCTCCTGAGGACAGACAATGGAAATGTAAAGGCTGACGCTTATGTAGGCCTTTGTATTTTTGCGTAGTGTTGAGAACAGTTAACATGATTCAGACACAATCCAGCACAGCACAGTTTATCTTTGAATGTGATAATAACAACATACTGTACACTTCAGACATAGAGTACCAATGGAGTATGTAGAAAGATGAGCTCCATACATGGCTTCTAGCAATGCTGCATTGCTTAATTAGTGAGCTCCTGATGTTGGAATCTATGTGCATGCTATGCCATGATGTAGTAACCTGACTCTCACCAGATGAATTTCGTTCCACCTAGCTCCACTCATCCATCTGGGATCAATCCCATTGAAGTGTTGCTTCAGAAGGCTGGGCCTAATCAAAAAATGCTTGCATATGATTGGATAAGCCACTTGTCCGTCATCTATTGACGTGCTACTTCAACCACTCACATCGAAGCCAACCCGTGACGCTGATAACAGTCTCACAGTCGTGCTGAAATCACTTTCAACGGAAGAGGTCCCAAATGGATGTGAGTGAAGCTAGGCGGAGCTAAGCGGAACGAAATTCATCTGGCGAGAGTCAGGTTAATGATGTAGAGATTGTGCTTGAAATGTCTGGATTGCTGTTTACCCGATGCTCACACACACAAATACACTATGAAGTCTGACTCTGCTGTGTGATTTCTGTGTGATTTCAAAAGTATTCTTCTGTTGTTCTGAGGACAGCACTGGCCAACAAGGCATTCAGTCTGACATTGTCTGACACTGTCATTGTCACAAGAAAAGAGCTCCCTCGAACACACTACAATAGAGCAAATGAAAGCTACATTTTCCTTAACAATTTTTATAGGCTTACATCTCAAGTTCTTTCAGGGCCACACAAAAGTACTTACCCCGAGGCAGGTACTCTGTTCGGCCCCGTAGAAGTTCCCGGAATGTCGCGTTACCGGGCCGTTCGTCTAAAGGAAACATGCACAAACGTTCCCCTTCCCGTAAAAATCAAGTTCCAGGTGCGGTAATGGAAAAGGGACTATAGATGTTAAATCATCATATTCATTCATCATCATATCATAATATTGCCCTGCCTATTTTCACAATAGAATGATTTTTTTATCACCATGATAACATTATATTTCCAAAACCATAGCTAAATAGTGGTGTTAAGTTCACATAGTATGCCTTTTTTTATCCAAATGCATGACAGTAGTACATGCATACAGTATTATTCACAGAATTTTCTAAATTCAAACATTTCTAAATTGAAAATACTTTTCAACTAAATTCAATTTTCAACTGTTGTTTCAACTGGGTGTGACGTCAGCAGGTAAGAGTCACCCTTGGCTCACAGCATGTGGTCCTACTGCACTTGCCAACCTGTGGAGCGTGTGTGTGTGTGTGTGTGTGGGGGGGGGGGGGGTGCTGTCACCACCAAGTTGGCTTATCTTGGATTGCGTCCAGCTCATCATCAAAAGTGACTGACAAGTTGCGGCCTTGTGAGCAATGGCAAGGTGAATGGAACTCCTGCTGAGCTTGGAGCCACACTAACAACATGGAACAGCAGTGCTCTGTCCTGTAAATCATCCCACTACCTGGGAAGCTGATTTCTGATTAAAGCTGAAAGAGGCTGATCTCTGATTGATCTCCATTTTGAATTTAGACATACCGTATTCAGACACAGCCAGCTGAAGATTGAATATTTATCGTCAAATTGCAAGTGAGGACACAGCTCCTAGAAAGAGTGAGGCCCTGAATGAAATAAATAAATAAATAAATATTTGTCTATTGTTATAAATAAAACACAGAGACAGTGCTTTTACTATTCAGTGAACATCTTTTCAGTGTAAAGTACTATTGGTGCTGAGGCCACTTTGGTACAAGGCAGCACCTGAGCTGCAGTGTTATTCAAGGACAGCTTGTTCTGGAAAACTCTGAATTTTCAAGCCAGTTTGGGAATACAGAAGAACAGTTGCCATTGTCTTCCCATAAAGAGAGCTAATTCTTTGAAATATCTATTGCAATCTTACTTGAACATTTACAGTATATATAAATTTGCATTATTGTCTTCTGTACAAGAAATTGGATTACTCCCTTAGTAACGGTTATGCCAATATGTCTTTCAATTATTTTTTTCACAGTACATGTATCTGATATGTATTATGAATCTGTTTGTCAAGGTACCTTATGGAAAGATAATTCGTAAATCCTCTTTTCACAGCTGATGTTTTTTTTCATCTAGTCCACCAGACCTGCTACAGTTTCATGGTGAAATTCAAGGTGGCGGTGCTTGTTCCCTGTGGCCACAGTTTATCACAGGTTGTTGTTTGTCACTACCATCACCACTGGCAGCTATATTTATTAGTCTTACAGATGCTCGAGTACATTATTGATCCCCGGGGGGGAAATGTTGAGTTTCCTTACTAACTCCATTTGCAGTATTAGACCAAATGGACTCGTCTCTAGCCCTCCAACTGACATTGAAAAGGGAGGACACATAAATTAGCCCGGAAGAAGCCAAAAGCCTAATTTACTCAGAAACATCTTATTTATGTCATGTGGCTCCCCTCTAAAGGAAACATCTGCTCCTCTCCTGAGCCTCTGGCTGGCATCCAGTGCACCTTGGCTCTCTCGGCACACTGAGATACTTTGCTCGTAAATCTCTCCAGTAGACTCTGACTCTGAGATTTTTATAGATGTCACACTTTATGTTTACACTTTAGCTGTAATCAGCAACTATCGGCTCGTAACTCTGTGTGTGTGCATCAAACAAAGGTCATTACAGAAATGTCTGTCATCCATTAGGTTAATGCTAAAGGAACTACAGTACCTTTGTACTTTGTACAGTAGCCTTTGTCTCTGTGCATCAAAAGGCTCTTTGGCAGATCCAGTAAGATTGGATCACTTAAAATGACAGTAAATCTGCCAAGGAATGATGTCACTTAAGGGAAGCAGAAAGGTGAATGGTTGCTCTTAAGCTGAGTGAAGAGGAACCTCATGGAGAAATGCTACTACAGGGAAAAACTAAAGTTTGTGCTAAAGCACTCTTCCCACATGAAAAAGTCTGTAAAATGTGCACATGTTCATTTTCATACATGATTACAGCATGTTCACATACATTATGGCCCATTCCATATAGTGACATAGATTTTCTTTTGAATATACAGTATAACATATTTTGCATAATAAGGGCATGGAGCCATTTCAGTATGAAATGCATATGGAACATTACCATAGATTTATCATGGAAGTAACACACAGCAAGTGTGATTTATATATCCTATATGTTTTTACAGAACTTTTCCATATAGGATGTAGAGGTCAGAAAAAAATCACTGAAATAAATAATTCATGTGTGAAAAATTAGGCTAAAATCAAACAAGCTCCATGGTTATCTACAATTCAGTTATTTTGTTTCATATTTCTTGCTGTTGTTGTTTTGAGTCATTAGGTCCACAACACGGGGCAGGCCATTCCCCCTTCACGCCTCGGCTCTGCTTTCTTCTCTCCCACGCAGTGACCTCTTGTGCCACCCTCCTGTGCCCCCCAGCCTGACACCGACACCAATGGAAAGTGACTTACCTCTTTGTGTTCACTTTTAAAGAGCCAGCCCCCCATGGCCATAACAGAGCAGCTCCTTGGTGTCAAAACCTTGGTCAGACTCCCCAGAATCTCCCCTTGAAGGTAAGGCAGCATGGCAGGCAACACAACTCGGCACATAGACACACAGTCCACAAGTGATAAGCTGTGGAGAAACGTTTCCATCGGTCAATACAAGGATTGGATTTAGTACAATGTCAGTTAACCAGTGGACATTACCATTGAGTTGATATATAAGTCCATTGAGTTGATAAGTGATCTCCACTGCAATTTTATTTTAATACTCAAAGTAGAGACATGGCAAATAATTACAAATATTTCTTTTGGAAAGAGATGAAACTATATTACACTCATGTTACGTCTGACACAATGGATAACATCTTTGGGAAGGACATCATTGGGAGGAGCACAGAAAACTCACCTAACGTAAGGATGTTGTAATGGAGGCCGTCATGTAAATGGAGATGGCTATGGGAGCGTGGTGATGGAGATGGCTATGGGAGCGTGGTGATGGAGACAGCTATAATGGGAGCCTGATGGATGAGATAGGTGTGGTGGTGGAAAGGGTTATGGGAGCGTGGTGGTGGAGAGGGGAGCGTGGTGGTGGAGATGGTTATGGGAGTGTGGTGGTGGTGACAGCTATGGGAGCCTGGTGGATGAGATGGGTGTAGGAGTGTGGTGGTGGTGGTGGCGGTGGCTGCGCTCGCTCTGTGTGCTCATTAGGACTCTCCCTGTTGATTATGGGTGACATTTGGAGATGGAGCTGATCTCGCTGATCCACCTTGGACTCCATGGGCCCAGCGGGCGGGCTCATTACAGGATCCCACGACACCGGGCATCGCCAGCACCGAGCCCTCCGCCCCACCAGCCCCCGCAGGCTCGGGCAAAGGCCTGAGTACACGCCACACCATCTGTGCCATGGTGACTGTGGATGGGGCAGTGTTTCGCTGGACTGCTCCAGACTGGTGAGCATGTGGAGTCTGGTTAGAGATCTTGAGCAATCAGTGACATGATTGACCTAAAGTTAAAGTATGCCAAAGATTACGTACTGTACACACAAACATGGAACTAGTAGTTGTGTGTGTGTGTGTGCGTGGGCGTGTGTATGTGTGTGTGCGTGACTAGGTGTGTATAAGTATGTTAGTATATATGTGTATCAGTGACTTGATGATGACTTGGGGAAGTATGTCAGGAGTATGTGAGTATGTCAGTATGGTAGTTTATCTGTCTGTCTTTGTATAGGTGAGTATGATTGTTCGGCATGCTTGTAGGTGGGGACGTTTACCAATGTATTTTAAGGAGCAGAAAACAACAGCCATATTGTCAAAATGAAATAAAAGTTTTATTTCTTCTTCATGTTCATATGAGCACAGTTCCATCACTGGCAATTGAAGTTTTCATCTTTAATTGACTGTCTGTAGAAAGAGCCCTATCAAAGTTAACAGTACTCTATGAAGTCTTACAATACTGGCAAGAGAAATGGGGTGCAGCTGTGGCCATTAAATATTATATTAACAGTATAAACACATACACTTTCTATATCAATGTACATTATCTGCCATGTTCAAGTTTAATAATATTACGGTTTTATATTATATTATATCAAGGGTTAATTATATTACAATTCAAACACATTAAAACATGAAATGCTTTTTCATTTTTAGGTAAAATATACAATATATTACTTTGATTCGGTTGAGATTAAGTGTTGACGGATACATTTTTACAGACTAGGTCTACTTAATTATCTAAAACACTGAATGAGCATAATCTAAAATCATTAACCCAAGATTTATGGACAGCTTGGGTGTAGTTTTTGGTAAGGCACATGAAAATCCCTTTAAATAGATGGTATGATGCCTTTTCATATAAAACAAACATAAGGACAAATGGATCATATTAGTGCCTCATCATACAGTATTTTCCAAGCTATACACAAATTAATAAAATGATTATTCTCAACATTATAAGAAGAATCCTTGGGTGAGTCACTTATTTCGGGAAATGTAAACAAGCTTGCTGTACTCCCAAGGAACCCCCCCCCCCCCCCCCCATTCCCCTGCCCCTCCCCTTGGCTGTCCTCATGGTATTCCAAGTCGCCATGGCAGCGGTAGCACCAGAGAGCACTGGCGAGTGCCAGGGTGAAGCTGGGCACTGTGCGCGGATGATTCATTCCCTTGGTTCGGCTCTTCGTCTCTCTTCTCTGTCCTCCGTGTCTGAGGCCAGGCGTGTGGCTGGCAAGCAAGAGCTGTCTGCCACGCTTTAATGAGGCCAGGCACACACACACACACACACACACAAACACACATGCGCACACACACACATACACACACACAAGCTGCTCACCGCTCTGCCAACGAACTGTCTCCCAGTCAACAAGGGACCCGTCCATCTCCAGCGAGGCGAGGCTTCCCCCCTCTCCCCAGAGTGTGATCATTCAAAGCACACATTCTAACACAGTCTTACACACACACACACACACACACACACACACACACACACACACACACGTGCGCACACACACAAACACACGCACAGAAAAAGTCTGTTTCTTTTGGTCCCGTGTGTGTGGGGTTTTAGGTGTTCCAGCCCAGTCCGATGTGAGTGGCCAGCAGGTAACACATGGCGATCGTACAGGTCATGAGCATCATGGGAAATCCTAGCCTGCAATAGAGAACAGGCAGAAACATGCCATTAGAGGACAACTCAAAGCAACATTATGCAACAATTTGTCAATGTTTGAGGTAAGTCTTTTTGCCTCTTTCTGAGGTATGTCATTCATTTTGATGGAACATGCCTGTGGTTCCGACAAGCCAGACAGAATATGTTTAGATTTATTTTTTTGTTCCAAGACCACACAGCACTGGCAAAAGACACGAGATAGAAACTTAGCAAGCAGTGCTAACTAGGTTGTTTGCAAGGTTTTGCATTCCCTTGAGGTATTTTGCTTAGCAGTTTCAGACCAAAATTTTGCTTTAAAATAAACACTGATTTGTACCTAAAAGCGGCAAATCAACCTAATACAGTGGTCACATGACAAGTGTTCACAAGGAGTGGACGGAACCAGACCACAATCAACGCTGCCTGTGTGTCTGCTTCGGTACGCTATTGACTGAGAGAACTCTGCTCTTAACACCGTTCCCACAGCAACCAGGAGATCACCTGCTGATGCCTTTACATAACATCAGTCCCTCTCTGTGTCTAGACATTTAGACTTCATTCATGTCTGTGTTTGCGAGTCGGCACATAAGGACTCCCACGCAGCAACCCTGGGGAAGGGAAGAGAGGGGCATTCTTCCCGCGGGTCCACCTCTAAGGCAGTGTGAGAGCTGATGGGTGGATGCAGAGACAAGGCTTCCAGACACCATTAACACTGAATCAGAAGGCTTTAGGCAGACAAACACACATCTCTCTCTCTTTCTCTCTCTATCCTACTCTCTCTCTCACTCTGCTCTCTCTCCCTCTCTCTCTCTCTCTCTCTTCTTTTCCCATCTCGCTCCACTATAAGCTGCTGTCCCTTGGCTCTTACAAACTCTATCCCATCCTGGGCCGGCACATTCCCTAATCTGCTTGATTGTAAAAGACCCATCTAGAGAGGGAGTGAGAGAGGGGGAAGGAGAAGGAGACAGTGACAAGGAAAGTTTGGGAGAGAGAGAAAGTTTGGGAGAGAGAGAGAGGGAGCATTACGGATGTAATTACAGTGTATACTGGTGTAATCTCTGCTTTTTATCACTGCAAAGCGTTGACCGTTGACCCCTAAGCCCACAAATCTCCATGATGTGTCTGAAAGCATTATTCATATTCCTGGTCTATGAACACTGCATAGCCAATGCATCGTCTGAGCATCCAAAAAGGCGATTAATGTTAGACAGGAGATGACCAGTCCTGAAAAAGTACCACTGAGTACTGCATCCCTGTGGGATAATACCATGAGAGGAGAATGTGTGTGTGTGTGTTCCCCTGTGGGATAATGCCATGCAGCTGCAAGAGTCCATTTGAAATCAGCTTCACTGGTTTACTAGAGTGAACTTAAAACACTGTTGGCGAGACACGTGGCTCCGTGAGCAGAAAACATAGACATTGTCTGAACATGTAGACTGAAAGGAAATACTGCTCTGTTTACCAAGTCAACCGAGTCTACCTGGAAAGCTAAGCAAGGTCACTGCCCCCCTCCAAATTGACAAGAAAACAGAGAAACAGTATGTTCCCATCCCTAAGCTCTAGATGCACATGTAATATTTATTCCTGCTATTTTGCTGATACGGCATCAGTGAAGCAGGGTTAGGTCTGTACACTGCACCCATGGAAACAGGCTATCTCTTTAAAGTACCCGCCACTAGGTCCTTATCCACAGGCGATCGCAGTTCTGTTCGTGGAAAGCTACGGGCATCTGTATGTACAGCGCATCAACTTCGATTAGCCCACCTGCACCGCCGCACACCCACACACATGCAAAACACAGGACAAGCGGCCAGTTGATCGAAGGGGGCCAGAGCTGAGAGAGAGAGGGCTTGGAATGGTCAGGCCCCCAGAAGCGGCCAGCTCTGCGCCGCTAGCCAGAGAGACAGAGCTAATGGATGTCTGAAAGAGTGAGTCAATTTGTCTGAGCGAGAAAGAAAGAGAGAGAAAGAGAAAGTGAGAAAGTGAGAGAGAGAGAGAGAGAGAGAGAGAGAGAGAGAGAGACGAAAACAGATTCAGGAAGAGAGTGGGGAGGAAGCCAGCTAGGAGTAGTGCTCACACTGCCGCTGCCCGAAATGACACTTTGAGAGTTCCAAATGGTCCAGAATGCTTTCAAGTGAAATAATTCCAAACACACGGAAATCCACTTTAGAGAGGGGAAAAAGAACAGGGAATGGTAATGCAGTTAAAATCGCCTCGGTGAAATTACAGCAGTCTATTTCACAGCCTAACATGTGTATACACATAGACACACACAACACACACTCACTCACTCACACACACACACACACACACACACACACACACACACACACACACACACACACACACACACACACACACTCTTACATGGACACACATTTACAGTAACCACCCAAAAAACTGTTATGATGGCTTCTTCCTATCAACAGGTGCGTTTTCTGAGATTAACATATGTTCACTGACCACCAGATTCAGCATCTTACTTCTGACCGGTCTAACAGTACAATGGGTCACCATGATGCAAGTCACAGATAACTGCACAGCCCAAGGACACGCATGCACGCGCACACACAGACACACACAGCTGGCCAAGCACTGAGCCAGGTGATGCGCCGTTTATATGCTGCAGGTGGACAAACTCGTTGGCGAGATGGTGTTTAGGGAATAACCAGCTGCACTTAGCTGCTTGGACAGCCTCCGAATCGGATGTGAAGTAAAACAGTTGTACAGCCCAGCTGTGTGCGTGTAGGGGGGCAGCAGGGGAGGGAGAGGAGGCCTTCAGGTTATATAAAGCCAGATAATGTGATTTATGAGTGCACAAAGGGGAGAGCCAGGTGTGGGGATGGGCAGGCAATCTTTAAGTGGCGCGCCTGACGATGGAGGAGAAGGATGAATGAGGAAGGAGAGGAGCTAATGAGTTGATGGACGCATCACAAACATCTGGGCGGGACTTAATGTGGGTCTTGGGTTTTGGATCACAGTTAGGTAGATGGAAAAAAAATGTCTTCCATTACTAAAAAACTTAAAGTGATGCTTTTTTTTGGGAGAAACTGAACAGACATAACACACTTGGAAACAAGTGAGAAAGTCCTTGAGGAGAAAACAAACTTTCAGAGGTTTCCAAGAAACTTCAATTGCAAGTGGCTGGAAAGAGTCAGTTCTTAGTTGAGAGAGAGAGGCTGATGCCAGAATGCCTATGCAACTCTTCCCCGCTACCCTAGCAACCCCGGGTTTGGGATGCTCCTCTTCCCCTTTCCAAATGAGCAGATGCAATCCTTCAGAGAGTATGATTAGAACTGCAAGGGGGCAAAGTCTGACAGTATATTCTGTTGAGGTGCCTTAGAGTTGGCACATTCTTTGGGTTCGTTTTAGTTTCGTTTTTGTTTTGTGTGGGTTTTTTTTTGTGGAAAGCTGATGCATTTTTCATCGCTCCTGAGGGCAGGAAGAGCCGGAGCAGAGTCTGATCCAGAAGCGCCTGCAGGAGGACGGCGCCCGGCTCCATGATCCGTCCAGCTCAGACAGACAGGATCAGAGGACGGGGAGGCCGGTCTGGTGTGCGGCCACCCTGGGACCCTCCTCCCCGGCCTCATATAGTTTTAGATGGTCATTGGCTTTGCTCGGTTCTAGTCGAGGGTGTTTTTTTTTTATGGAAAGTTCCAGATGGTTGGGCCGTTTGGTGATCCTCCAGCACCCTAGATGGCAGCGGCGGAGACCACATGGTGAGTACAGGGGCCAGAGTGGGTTGGCTGGCATTTTGAGGGGCAGACTGAGAGGAGACTCTACAAGCCATGCCATTTATGCCCAAGGCTCTTGCCATCTCTCTTGTTGTCCTTCCCACAGCATCTCTCTCTCTCTCTCTTTCTCTCTCACTCTCTGTGTCTTTTTTATTTTCATCTTTCTATTTCTTGTGAGAGGACACCACAAATCAAACTCCTCTTCTCATAATTACACAGCAAACTAAATATGATAAATGGATCTTAATTTGATAAACATTGCCATTCAGCCCAGGTCAGGGTAATATCATCATTATGGAACAGAAACTAACTTACCAAATCAGAATGAATGTGCTTCTGTTGAACCATGAGTAATAGACATATGTCATCTTTGTCATTCAAAGAAAAAATGGACATAAAATGTTAAGCTTTGGCCAGAGCATATGAACTAAGTAACAGAATGTGTGTGTGTGTATGTGTGTGTGTGTGTGTGTGTCTGTATTTGTATGTTCTATGCGTTAAATATGTGTCCTACAAACATCACTCAGTGAAAACAGCCAGCAATGTTTTTCCATGCCCTGATTTGCATGTGGAAAGGTCACATTCCTCTCACTCAAGCACACAGACACACACACACACAATGATTCTGGTGAAACTGTTAAGATAGTGCATAATGACACAGGTTTGTCTGTTGAATTTTAATGACAATGACAGAGAAGTGTGTGTTCGGGTGGAAGCTTGGGTACATATTAAGAGACTGGCTCTTCACTTTATGCTATAAAGGTCAGAGTGATTATCATTTCCACTTTACACACACACGCACACAAAGTCTCTCTGATGAAAGAGTCCCTGTTGAATGACACACATGTATACCTTTCCAAGCAAAGCCAGTGCTGTACAAAGTCATGTCTTTGTCCTCATCCCCTGTCCTCCAGATGCCCTGGTCTCCTGGATGTGGTGTGTGTGTGTGTGTGTGTGTGTGTGTGTGTGTGTGTGTGTGTGTGTGTGTGTGTGTGTGCGTGTGTGTGTGTGTGTGTGTGTGTGCGCGTGTGTGTGCATGTGTGTCTGTGTGCCTGTGTGTGTGTGTGTGTGTGTGTCTGTATGTATGTGCGTGTGTGTGCATGTGTGTCTGTGTTTTGGAGACGAAACGGAACCCTTTCAGGTCGACACAGGAGTTAAGCAGGGATGCGTCATTGCTCCATCGCTGTTGTCCATCTTCAGCGCAGGCATCCTCCATCTCACAGGAAACCAGCTGCCACAGGGAGTCAAAATGATGTACAGGACTGACGGACTTCTGAACAGCAACAGATTCAGGGCTAAAGGTCGAACCACCACCGTATCCACCACAGAGCTGCAGTATGCAGATGATAATGCTATTGTAGCTCTCTCAGAAGAGGACCTACAGTGCACCTTGACTGCTTTCGCGAAAGCGTACAAACAGCTTGGTCTGGCCATCAACATTAAAAAGACTCAAATCCTCCATCAGCCACCACCAAACAGCAGCACCCCCCCAAACATCTCCATTGACAACACCAGGTTGGAAAATGTGGACCACTTCCCATACCTTGGCAGCCTCCTATCATCTAAAGCCTCCATTGATGAAGAGGTACACCACCGTCTTAGCTGTACCAGCGGGGCATACTGTAGACTAAAGAAAAGGGTCTTTGAGAACCGGGACCTCCAGTCAAAGACCAAAATCTTAGTCTACAAAGCAGTACTGCTCCCCACTCTCCTGTATGGGTCAGAAGCCTGGACCATATACAGCAGGCACCTGGGAGCACTTGAGGCCTTCCATCAGAGGTACCTCCGGAGAATCCTCAGGATAACCTGGGAGGATCGACGGACCAACACCAGCGTCCTGGAGGAGGCTGGCATCTCCACCATCACAGCCATCATCGCCCAACACCAGCTCAGATGGACTGGCCACGTGATTCGAATGCCTGACTCTCGCCTCCCCAAACAAGTCCTCTACTGCCAGCTTGTCCAAGGAAAGCGTGCCCCAGGTGGCCAAAAGAAAAGGTACAAAGACAACATCAAAACAAACCTCAAGAAGTTCCACATAACCCTTAATACCTGGGAGGCCACAGCAACTAACAGGGCGGCCTGGAGACAACTTGTCCGAGATGGAGCTGCACAGTACAGCGACGACCTCCGTAGTGCTGCAGAAGACAAACGCAGATGCAGAAAGGAAATTGCCTCCACCAAAAAGGCTCCACCCAAACCCACAAGCGCTACTGCCCACCCATGCCCACATTGCCCCAAAATATGCGGGTCCAGGATTGGCCTCTTCGCCCACCTGAAGACCCATAAGGACCAAGAAGGAGGACCGACATACTCGACCACGAGTGTCCGCCGATGGTGTGTGTGTGTGTGTGTGTGTGTGTGTGTGTGTGTGTGTGTGTGTGTGTGTCTGTACTGTATGTATGTCTGTATGTGTGTGTGTGTGTGTGTGTGTGTGTGTGTGTTGGGGGGAAGCAGCTGCACCACCTGATTCAGGTGACGTCTCCAGCGGACTCTAGAGAGCTCTCTGTTCTCTGACCTGCAATCAGCTTCAGGTTTACTGGAGGAGGTGAAAAGAGAGGAAGAGAGGAGAGGAGGAGCGGAGAGGATGGGAAAAGAAGAGTAGACAAGGAAAGGAGAGGAGGTAGGAGAAGAGAAGAGTGGGGGGGGTTGAGCTTACTTAAGTCCTGAGACTCCTGAATAAAAGGCTGTGCAATGACTTTCTTACATCCAGGACTATGGAGACAGAGGGGGAAAAGGAAACAGCACAAGCTGCACTGCAGCAGAGCAAAGCTGAATGGACCCTCTGCAGTCTCTCCAGAATACACTCACGTTACATAAAGCGCAGTCAGGAGCAAGACAAAGACAGGGATGAAGAGAAAGAGAGAGAGACAGAGAGAGTGTGTGTGTGTGTGTGTGTGTGTGTGTGTGTGTGTGTGTGTGTGTGTGTGTGTGTGTGTGTGAGAGAGAGAGAGAGAGAGAATACAAGCAATAAGGAACACTATGCCAGTCTTCACCTCAATCTCACACCCTTCCCAGGGGAACAAGAGAGTGAGAATAGAACACAAGAATGTATGACATTAACACACACTGTATGGAAACCAAGGGAATTGCAACCCAATGTTTTCTTTTAATCGTATGTAAATGTAAAGCTAACCTAGTCCACATGCGTCACGTTACACAAACTATTTAATTAGTGAGAGACTGAACCGTACTGCACTGACACCTCTGGAGGTGATGACAGTGTTGCTTTCACACTCCAACAGATATGGGTCCTCTTCAATGCACCTGACACCCGACAGGACATCCAGATGTGGCCAGATGCAGAGAGCAGCAGCAGCAGCAGCCATTTTACCTCATGTTTAATTATGATAGAGAGGGAAGGAGAGAGGAGGGATGGAGGGAAGGAAGGAGGGATGGAGAAAGAGATGGAGGGAGATAGCGATGGATTGATGGATGGAGAGAGAGAAAGGGAGGGAGGAGAGAGGAGGGATGGATGAGGGGGAGAGATAGAGGGAAGGAGGCCCTTGCGTGCAGCAGCTATACCATGTGACTCAACGGTCAGGGCGGAGAACAAGCTTGAGGACGAAGACGGAGGAATGTGGGTCATTCGCATTGTGCTACAGTGGACTCTTAATCACTAACACAGCACTAGGCCCCCTCCCTCCCATTCCTAACACATATCTGCTGGCCTGCACAGAGATACACAGCTGCCTAATGGTCCAGTAAGGACAACATAATGACCGTATGCAGTCATGGGAACAACAACATGCATGACAACATGTCCTCCAATTACAATTGAATAAGTAATGCACTCAAGCATACAAAGGAACGCGGTGGTGGAAAGAAAGAATTGGTGGTGAAAAGCGGGATTTTAAGGTTGTGAACCCGTGGAGTCTTGACACACTGATGGCTTAGGCCGAAACGTGTTTGTGTGGACATGGTCTAAATAAATTAGCAATGAGAAAAAGCTTGAGGGCAGTTTTATCACTTAAATTTGACACTTTCTTTATAACTCACACCCAAAATTGTTCTTTGTCTGGAAGTTGAGCGCGCCTGGTCTCACTACTTGACTTTAGGTGTGTACTCTGCCTGACTCCATATTGTGAACAAAAAGACAAAAAGTTGAGGGAATCTTCCAAGTTTCTTACTATTATACCAACTACCACTACCAACCACACACACACACACACACACCAGGGATGGAAATTAGCACCAGCCACCAGCCAAATGCTAGTAAAATATGAAAGTGGCTGGTAGAGACACAAAGTAATAATTTAATATTGAGTGGCTGATGAATTTGAGCCAAAAATCTGCCAGTGGCTGGTAGATGTACACATTTTCCTAATTTAATTTCCACCCCTGACACACACACACACACACACACACACACACACACACACACACACACACACACACACTGATTCCGGTGAAACTGTTGAGATTGTGAGTGTGTGTCCAGGTGGAAGCGAGAGTGATTATCACTTCCACTTTACACATACACACGCACACACACACACAAAGTGGCATCTCTCTGATAAAAGAGTCACTGTTGAATGACACACAAGTACATGCTTCCAAACAGGAGCCCAGCCCCCAGATTCAGCTCACACAGGTACCACCTGTGAAGGAGCCGAGAGAGAATACAGATAAACAGTACAAGTATCGTTCTACTCCCCCCTACACACACACACACACACACACACACACACACACACACACACACACACACACACACACACACCATTGACTTGTGCTGTATGATGTCTGAATGTGATGTGTGGTTGCGGTGAGGGGAGGAGTGGTGGTGGTCTGATCTCTAATCATATGTCATTTTCACAAGTCCTCCAAATAGCCCCTGTGATTATGGGTCTGCTGCAATCTTTGATTCAGGCAGCCATGTTCTGCTCAGTGACAGGGCGAAAGTGGGGCTACCAATCTTGTGCTGGTTGGGTTTGGATCAACAGAAACACAAATAGTAACGTTTTAAAAATAAAATCCATATGATTAGAAACATGTGAATGTTAGAACTGGAACAAAACTTCTAACTTCTAAAAAATCGTACTACTAGTAAAAGTGCAAATGTCTGGAGACTTCAATTACTTCAAGGCAGTGGATTGATCGAACACCACGCATAGCACTTTTGGTTGAATTAATTTCAGTAGACTAACTTTCTCTTCCATCCAAAATGTCCCGTTAGGTCTAGAAATGTCCATTCTGCTCATTGTAATTCTGTGGTACCAACTCAGACCAGCCAAAATGCAAATGCTTGGTCCCCACACTTCGAGTGAGAGTTTATTGCCTGGCGCTCTCAGCATCAACATGAGCATACGTGGAACTGGGGGTGACCTCCAGACGTCATAGCGCCCGCGGCGGCACACGCCACCCCGAGGGGGGTGTCACTCTCGACCCAGCATGCAATGCGGCGTGATGGGGGAAGGTTGGTGGAAGTAATACATACACACACACACACACACACACACACATACATACTGTCTCTCTCTCTCTCTCTCTCTCTCTCTCTCTCTCTCTCTCTCTCTCTCACACACACACACACACACGCACACACACACATTCTGCTCAGAGGGGTTCACCTTGGCAGGATGTCTCCGTGTGCCCTCTCTACGCTCTCCTTCATCTGAGCCGCAATTTAATCACGACCAGTTCTCGCCTGCCTGAAATGCCCTGATGTTATCAGCTAACCCAGGTGAGCCCTCTGCTCAGTCTGGGGGGAACCTGCTCCACTGAGAGCCAGCGCCTCTACAGCCACTGCAGAGCACAAAACACCTGAGCTGGCCCTCATATTTCAGTGTCCGGCCTTCACATCTCAGTGTCCGAGAATCTATTCCCTCCCTCCAAAAATCAATGGTATTTTGCTCAGTGTAGAGGGTGCACAGACACTCCCCACTCTCTCTCTCTCTCTCTCCCCACTCTCTCTCTCTCTCCCCCCCTCTCTCTCTCTCTCTCTTCTCTCTCTCACTCTTTCCTAGTGCCCACCGAAGCGGGCGCCTGAAGTGGCACAGTTGCTGTTATTGTTGGTGGTTGCGGCATGGCGTGGTGTGTCACAGTTGCTGTTATTGTTGGTGGTTGCGGCATGGCGTGGTGTGGTGTGGCACAGTTGCTGTTATTGTTGGTGGTTGCGGCATGGCGTGGTGTGGTGTGTCGCAGTTCGTTGTGACTCGGTGCCAAGCTGGGGGCTGTGTGTGCCTGCGGTCTCCTTACGCACTGGCCTATTGTAGTGGGCAGAGGCAAGCCAGAGGAGCAGCAGGCTAAACGTGAATACACACACTCTCACATACAAACAGCACAGCACACACATGCACACACACACACACACACACACACACACATAATCACACACACCCACACACTCATAGACTGAACACACACTCTCACATACAAACAGCACAGCACACACATGCACACACACACACACACACACACACACACACACACACACACACACACACAGTACAAAGACAAATAACAAATCTTTCTGTCTCTCTCCTTTTCTCTCTCACACACACATACAAAAACACACACACACACACACACATTCTCTCACATATTCTCTCTCACACAGACACCCGCACATGCACACACACACACACTCAAGCACGACGCGGTGCTTTTCACCTCAATCACTCAACATTGTTTTCCCCTTAATGCCATTTATTCACTGGCGCATTTGTTTATGGCGTAAACAATGAACTGTAGACTGTGTGGCCCCCTCCTGAGTTCAGCCTAAGTGCAAGCAGCCATTCCTTGAGGGCTGCCGTGTTTAGGGGTGTACAGTTTTGCATAAACGACTTAAGTGTGTGTGTGTGTGTGTGTGTGTGTGTGTGTGTGTGTGTGTGTGTGTGTGTGTGTGTGTGTGTGTGTGTGTGTGTATGCATGTGTGTGTGTGTGTGCGTGTATGCGTGTGTGTGTGCGTGCGTGTATGCGTGTGTGTGTGTGCGCGCATGCACACAAGGGCAATGCCACTGGAGACCTCAGTTTAACCAACTTTTTTCACACAATGAAATATTCACAGAAACGACTCCACCAAGCCGTTTAAGTGTTGCCTTTTCAACTGATGCTCGACGGGATTTGTTGAGAACAGATTAGCAAAACTGCAGCCCTCTATGCATTTTTCATTCAGCAATTTCCACAATGAACCTCTGTGCTGCCAAAAAGGGAGGGCACAGCTCATGGAGTTACATGAGCACTGCCCCATTTTCAGGTGGTGGTGGTGCACCGACGGGACAACATAGCATTCTCAAAAATGGCTGTAACATTCCAACAAAGCCTAACACTTTAAATCATTTCACAAATTCCACAAACAACATGATGTGTTGATGATAAAACAATGACTGGCTTGCCTTTGTTACAAAAACAAAAGGAAAAAATTGTGCCAATGTTTTTTTTTGTAGTGAACAAGCTGCCCTCTTGAGCATGTAAAAATCCCGGAGGTTAAAGGCTAAGGCACTGAGTTTTTCTTCATCCTACCCAATGCAAAACAGTATTCAATCGACAGAATTTTAAAATAACTGGTATTGGAATTCTAATGCGATTTTGTACCATCAAGGCTAATGGTGATGTATACAATTCCCATTTCTTGTGTAAAACCAACCTACAAAGACCTACCAACCTATCAAAGACCCTGAACACAAGAGCATGGGAATGAATACCATGTAGATCTCATTATCTTGTTTTAGGGCAGTGGCCTAAGGGTATAGAGGGTATACTTAACAACTGACTGAGTATGCCATGCCTGTTCTACACAAACATATGAATCATTTATGCATGTCCTATACGTTATGGGGACATAAAAGCATCCATTAAGAGCGAACAGCAATTGGGTGAATAGCTGAAAAGGGCGTGCTTTTCATCTCAGGCAAATTTACAAGAGACCGTAAATTGCGTTTTATAGCATTTGGTGGGAGGCACAAGGGCATCTGGAGCACTGAGAGGGTAAACTCATTATCACCACAGTCCCTTTGATATACTGTTCCAGGCACTTCATTTGAAAGCCCCCCCCCCTCCATAAACGTGCCTTCGTGAGAATTTACGTACCCTGAAGCGATCGGAGCAACTGCGCATAACGTGCCAACCAGAGTGATTTACGAAGAGGAGGTGCCAATCGATGGGGGTTCAGGAGTGAAGCAGATCACAACCCTTTGGGCCACTTTGGGCCACACGCTCCTCTGAAAAGATGGATGGGGGCTGGCCCCTGAATCGATAGCAAAGGTGTTAACATGACCTGTGCAGGTGAAATGTGAGAAACAGAAGAGACTCCCCAACATCCCCTCCACTCCCATCGTCGCCCTTGAGCATCAGCAGAGGAGTTCATGGAGCGGAAGGGAGAGTTTGACTGGGGTCAGAGGTGGCGGCACTCTCCCTGCAGCCACACTCCAGTCGGCCGAGCCTTTAATCTGTCACCATGGCAATGAGTGAGGGAAGGCAGGCGGTGGAGCAGACGGTCGAGGGGTGGTGAGAGGGTGGGTGAGGGGGTTTGGGGGGGGGGGGGTTAACTGTTAGAGGCGGAGAGAGAGAGAGGGACTGACTGGCTGACGGGAGAAAGAAGACCCAGGGTGATTAATGGACCCCCAGTCTTTGGAGAAGACTTCAGCTGAGTCCCTGTCATCACCATTGCCGCCACCACCACTGACCGACACACACACACATACACACACACACACACACACACACACACACACACACACACACACACACACACACACACATATACACACACACAATAACAGGCCAACCTCACAATCTCTCTCTCTCTCTCCACCTCCGCCGCCCCTGCCACTGCTTCTGTCACTGCCACTCACTCCTTTTCTCAGAGGGCTTGGCCACGCATGCTGAAAGCATGACTCAGCCTCACATAATCAACCTCTTAAAAAGGCTCGGCCTCATTTAGCTGTAAGGGTCATTAGCCGCTGTTCCATTTCTTTAGCGCATTAGAGCTGTTTACGCTGCAGCTACGGCTGAGGATCAGCCTGGACTGGACTGGCTCGGGCGGTCAGTTCCCAAAACTGAAAGGGGAGAGGGAGGGTGACGAAAGCTCGGAGCAACACACTGAGTAATGTGGCTTTTCCAGGAATTAACAAAAACTGCCAAAAGGGCATTAGCGCAGTGGGGGAACTGTGTAAGCTCAGAGAGACTTATTAAAAGCATAAGGATGCTCATTCAAAAATGTCCTCACGTGCATCACAAGCAAGAGACATTCCCTCATACACAAAACACCTTCTTCAAGCCTCCAGCGCTGAAGGCATCTAGAGAGATTCTCCATATTTGCCACCATTACACCAAAGCAATTCATCATGCCTGCAGTCACAAATGAGAAGAGAGCAGGACCATGGGGTGCAAGCCCTGATAGGCGCAGAACAGAGAAACCAAATGGGGATCTGTGGTGGGCATTTGTCATGTTGGTGCACATTCCCCTGGCCGAGGATTGTGGGTAATAAAGATCCAAAGCTGGAGCCTCTCTCTCTATCAGGGGTAATTGGGAGGACGAGGCAGAGAGGGAGGTTAATGATAAATGAGCAATTACGCAAACATCTGCTGCATCCTCTGTTTGTTTTCCCAACCACTGCCAAAAAAAAAGAAAATTTAAAAAAGAGGAAAAATAGAAAGAAAAAAACGCCACGGGCGAATCTACTCCCCGGCTGATACCCGTCCCTCCAAGGATGACTCTGAACCGCCCAGCTGCTCGGAACCCACTCTAGGAATGTTCCGGCAGATTTTCTCAAGCGACACAGCAGGAAGGGGATTCCAGGTCACACAAAAAAAGTAAACACTATATCCAGGCCTCAGTCGAAGCTACGCACAGGCTTGGTATCCTGCCGCAAGCTCACTTGATTATGCATCGACAGCAGGGGGAAATGTAGTGTAGAGACTGAAGAAATGATCTAAGAACGCCTAAAGTAGGGATATAATACAGTAGTCACTGTTTAAAGGTAAATCGTGGTAAAATTCTGACACTTAGTACCACTGTTTGAATTTTTAATTATCGTTATACAAAAATACACAGTTGATCTCTATGTTATATGGGTTACATGGATGACACAGACATACAAAAGAACAAAACTGAACTAAAAAGCTAAGCAAATTGTCTTATGTTAGTCTGGGTATGAAAATGGGTTTGTGCAGTCAGTTCTTTACCTATTCTTCCGATCACCACCATCTTGCTAGCACTCCTCTCACAACATGGCAGCGACGTGAAGAATAGTCAGGGCTTCTACACACAGTTGCATTCGGTCAACGCATGCCAGTGGGTGTTCCCGACGGTAGCTATGCAAATGACTTGAAGTATAACCGTAATTTGATTGGCTGGTGCCATCCGCCGATTGGCTTGATTGGCCGGTGCCGTCCATCGGTGCAGCAACAGCTGAACTTCTCAACGCGAGCAACGCAACGCAACGGACCCACAATTCAGTTCGGCAATGGATGACGTAAGCCCATGTAAAGTGAACGGGATGCGTCTCCAGCACTGCAACGCACGCAACTGTGTGTATAATAAGTGCATTACCTTATTATTACTCCATTCAACAGCATCTTGTGAGGAGTCCTAAAAGGATGGCCGAGAATTGCTAATGCACTGACCGCACAAACCTTTTATAGCCTTTCTGTATACTTTTAAAGTTAAAAATACTTTGGTTTTTCGGGCAAAAGTGTAAAGTAATGATATTTTGAGTCTAGTCAGTATCTTAAAGTAGCGATTTACATTGACATACCACATAACAAATTCATAATCAGACTAATAATCTGCATTTATATTAATCCTATTCCAAACCTTCAACTACACACCAAGTGCAATGTCTTAATGTGTTGGTATTGATTGTTAATACAAATGTTATGCTATAATTAAGATATTAAAGGAATACAATATAACACAGGGCCTAAAGAGGAACTACAACTAAAGCTATTTAGCTGAATATTTAGCTGTTTATCCATAAACCCAGTAAGCGTTTCTTTAAACAAACCCTGTGTCATACAGAAAAAAAGAGAGTGAATCAAGCTAGAGGCTTTCTCCTCAGGCCGGAAGGTGTGTCTTCCATGCTGAGATTGGCTTCATTGATCACGTCTTATCTGCCTGTGTGATGTGCGCTCAGAGAGAGGCTTTGTCTGGCCCTGCTGTCTCTGCAGGGAAACCCTGACCCCTGATCGCTGCCATTGATTGGCTGAGCCGCAGGGTCCCAGTGGCAGGGTAAGATGCTGCCGAGAAACAGAGCTGACAGACAAAATGGGCACCGGTGATGACCAGAAAAATAGTTCCACCACTGCAGGTGTCCGATACTGTCCGACCATATTTGGACAGAAATGTGTAAAACTAATATAATGTACGGTACTGTCCGTATTTATGTATTTATGGCTCTGTCCACTTAAAAGTTGAGCATGTCATCTAGTTGATAACATTATAAAACGAACCATCCAACTCTTTATGATGATAGCCTACATCCTAGGCTGGAGCTTCTTTTATGTGATAATTTGACGCTATATTTATTTCTGTAGCGAAAGCGAGACCTGATCTTTTGTGAGGACGAGATAAAAGGAGAAATGGTTCCCTGGCAGATCGCTGTGTGTGACTCGCCTGTCGTTCCATTTACCCCATAGACGGAATCAAAGAGCCCGTTGCGTCCTGCTGCAGTGCGCTCACTGCCTAATCAGACCCGCATTCAAGTCGCTCTATTCAGCATTGACCACTCTCTCCACCACATCCAACTGGGGATGCCGCCAGAGATCTACGGGAGTCCGCCATTACCATGGCAGCTCCTCGCATCGCGCAGGTGGCCGCGGAACGGCTGTGCCAAATCGAGCGAAAGGAGGACGTCGGCATCTCTTGAACCTTCTGCAATACTTGAGTGAGAGAGAGAGAGAGCGAGAGAGAGAGAGAGAGAGAGAATCCCTGGTCGTCTTTTCTCTGAGCACCTGAAATAGGTCTACATAACAAGCCAAAGACCCATCAAATTAAGCCGCCTTGAGAGTGTCCTGTGATAATGAGACCACACAGATCAGAGGTAGGCGGCAGCTTAGGAGGCAGCTCTGGGGTATCTCTGATTGCTGGGGTGACTCTGCCGATTGGCAAACAAACAGATATCTTATGGGCGAGGGTGAAGTGGCAGCCATTCGGTGGGAAACGCTCTGAAATGATTCGTAAAAGGTCAGTGTTTCAATACATAGGCATCCATATTTCATTTGTTTATCACCAGCCTGTGTTTTTGTCTTTGACACTGAAGATGTGTAGAAGGTAATCATTTCATTTTGGGGCCTTGCAGCAAATAACGACTCAATCTGGAGGCTGCTTTCGATTTGGAGAAACGACACCAGCCAGTGTGTTACAGCTGAACCCATCTGTTTGTGACCTGGCATTTCATGTAACCCATGATGAGGGGTCAGAAGGGCATAAGTAACTTGAAAAGATGGCTCGGTCAACCAAAGCTCTTTTTTCAGCGAAATTGGAAGGGGAAAAATGTTTTATCCACAGAGGGACTATAAAAACACAAAGCTCCTGGCACTTGGTTTCAAAGGAAGATAGTGTTGACAGTGAGCAACAGGCCCCTGGGGTAAAGCTGTCATGTGCAGTTTGGGCTACAAGCTATTGCACCCGTTTCCCAGTTGATGTGTTGCAGATTGATGTAGCATTATTTTTTTCTGTCTAAAAAGGGTCCATGTTTTCAAAGGGTGTATAAGAGGGAAATTGACCAGGTAGCAGTGCAGCATCAGAAAATCAAATTGCTCCCTCACAAAGAATGCTGGGATGCGCTGAATAGATTACTCTTGAAAAGAGTCCAGTTATTACTCTACGACACCTACATGTGGTACAGTCCTTTCATACCACAAGCCCATTTCTGCAATGACAGGACCATCCAAATCAAGAAGTCAGAAATGTAAAGCCTCAAATCCTGATTATACCACAACATCCTAATACCTAACAACCTAGCCTAAGCAACCTGTTGGCAAATCAGAATTGGGAATTGAGTAAAAAAACGCATTTAAACCTTCATTTACAAGAAAGATGAGAAAGATGTGCTGCACTTCTGAAACAATTTGATGAGAGTTTAATGCGCCAATTTAAGTTTCATTTCACTACTGAAATTACACCAATGGAAGTCGTAAAACAGGAAGTTCGGAAACATAGATCCTTTCCAGACGGACCTGCAGAGCAAATTCAAATTTACTAGCAGGTTCTTCTGGGTTCACCCAGGCTAACAACAACCACCATCTACACAAATGGGGTTACTTACCTGGGAAATAATTGCTTAGAGCCAATAGCATTCATTCTATAATGGTTTTAAGTGGCATTACTAAGTAAGAGAGGTTTTTAGTGTACTCATCACATCAGTACACACCATTCAAAACATTAAAAAACGATTTTCTGGAGTATTATGAAGTTGACTTGATGATGGGTCACTTTACTCTAATAGTTGTGTTATTAATAAATGGTAACATCATGAGAGTGGTTACATACCTGAAGAACTCCATGAATGAGAAGCCATAGCCGTGCTGCTCTGCGATTCCTGCACACACCACGTTGGCTGACGCCCCAATCAATGTCCCGTTCCCTTTGATCAAAAGAAGCAAAGAAAGACACTTACGAACTGTAGACTTAATATCGGTCATGTCGGCAGCTAATATTCCCCTGCTCCGATGTGTCTCACTAGCACATTTTTATCAGACGGCAAAAATCCACAGCGGAATGACAATATCACAATTAAAACATAATTAATATTAAAAAATGTCACTGTTCACTGGCAGTGAAGTGCTTTAAGTGGCTTGTTTAAACAAGAAAAAAATGACCCCACACTTGATTTGTTAGATTTGTCAGGCTGATTGCAATCTCCTATCCGCCCAGTACAATGGCTTTGAGCTGGCAGTCAATCTGGCAGAAAATAACCCTGCGTCCTTAACGAACAGGGACATTTGGAGATTAATATGCTTTGTCTCCGCCAGAGCGGGATGCGTCATGTACCCCTCGCCCAACTCCTCTCAGCTCAACTCAACCCAACTCAACTCAAATCAACCCACAAGTTTGATTGCTTTCTGGCCGAGGGCTGACTGTGTCTATGCGAAATCAATAACCATATTTTATAGAGCAATTTTTACAGGCCGCATGACTCTCAAGTACTTATCCATTACATCTCCCAACGCCATCAACCTACTTTTAAATGTCACCAAGGGTGACTGTCCATCTTACTGCACAGTCACCCAGCGAATCATAACCACCCAACTGTCTTTGCTTTTTCTTCTCCCCCTCCCCTCACATGCTCAGAGTCATTTTTCTCTCTACCCCAACCCTCTTCTATCCCTCTCTTTCTTCTTGCTGTGGTTGCGCTCTCTCCTCTCCTGTGCTTTTATCTATTCGGCGGACAGGACGGCTCAATAGGCGGTGGAGCCGGGGCATGTCGTCGGGCTCCCATCGATCCTCCTGATGCCCGTCACATTGCAGCTTATTAGACCCCGAGTGCTGCTGCTGCCGCTCTCCTTTTTATCTTCAATCTTTCTCTCTCTTTCTCTCTTGTTACCTTTTCTCACTCGTTCTGTCATTTATTTCTCCCTCGCTCCCTTTTTTCTCGCATGCTCCCTTTTGTCTCTCATTCTGTCATGCTCTCTCGCTCTCTCTCTCTCTCTCACTCTCTCTCTTTGCTGTGTTGCCCATAATGGCCTGAGCACCCCTACTTTAGACAGACCTCAAAGGAGAGCTCTAGCCCTTTTTCGGACTACAAACCCAAAGCATTTATCTGGTGAACTTTCAAGGCCTCTGAGCCCACAGTGGTTCAGATGTCTCCAGGTCTGTGTCAGAGAGAGGAGGCTATGGCAGCGGCTAACTCACTCAGACTGCAGGCTGACTCACATTAGAGACAGAGACACACACAGACACACACATACACACACACACGCACACACACACACACACAGACACACACAGACCACAGACACACACAGACACACACACACACACACACACACAGACACATACACAAACATGCCCAAATATGCGCGCACACACACACACACACACACACAGACACACACAGACCACAGACACACACACACACACACACACAGATAGACACATACACAAACATGCCCACATACGCACACACACACGCACACACACACAGACACACACACAGAAAGTGTTTTCTTGCCTGTCTGATTTCATATGGGGGGTTCTGGACCAGATTGTCATGACACCCTTTGCAAAGAGGGGTTGTTGTTTGTGCCATTGTGTGCATGCGATCCGTGCTTCTATCTTTAGTAGATCAGTTGGCTTACAGCGGTGATTTATTGAGCTCTATTAAAAAAACGTGTACTCTTATGAATTCATTTGTTTACATGCTGAAATAACCGGGGGGGGGGGGGGGGTTGGGAGAGGGGGATTTGTTATAAGCCTTCCGAGACAGACTGCAATCTTCTCAATGCTATTAGCAAGAGGGAATAAAAGAGCACAACAAAAACATAAATTAATTTGAGTGCAGGTATTCCCTCCCTTGTTTTTTTTTTTTTTTTTTTTTTTTTTTTTGCTTTTCCGTCTGCTCTCACAAATGGTGTGGTGTTAAGGACTGACCTCCCAAGCAGGCGCCCATTGCCAGCGCAAAGATGAGAGGCTTCACCGGAAGGTTGACATCCTCGTCCTGACTCAGGTTAATGAGAACGGGGATCTGTCGGGCGAACCAGAGAGCGAGAGAGAGAGAGAGAGAGAGAGAGGAATTGCATGCATGAAGTCACACTTTTATCAGAAGAGGAGGAGGTATGAACTCTCCTGGAAGTGCTACAACACATCACAGCATCCATAAATCAGGAACAGTGTAGTTTAGTGTAAGGAAAAAAGGCCCTGTTTGATGGGGGTGGAGTGTGAGTGGGTGGAGGGTGGAGGGCGGCTATTTTTGGTACCCATACAGACAGAGGTATAACTGCCATCACACACAGGCAGCCACAACGCATATGCATACTTGACTGATGAAGACGTGGCACACATCGAAACGTTAGTCCTTATGTTGGCACCTTAATAAAAACTACTAAAATTCAACATCTTTGTCACTCCGGTGAACTCTCTCTCTCTCATATTGTCTTGTCTTTACTTTGTGTCATTTGAGAAGAGTTGCACAAAGCCTTCTAGCAGATTGAGTCATAATTATGTGGCTGCTGTGTTCAAACAGCACTCTAAAATCAATATGCATCCACATTCTTTCTCCCTTCATCTCTCCGTTTCAGAACTTAGAATCAGTCGTGTTTGGAACATGGAACTGAAGATAAAAGTATGCAGCAGCCACAAGCATGAGCTGTATTGCTCCTCCAAACATCAAACCTCTTTCCCTGTTTTTCTCTCTCTCTCTCTTTCTTTCACTCAATCACTCTATCTCTGTTCAGACTTTCCTCCCTGGCTCCGCCCAAGTCCAGCCAACCCCTGGTTTTGTTTGTGCTCTTTCAGCGTTTGATGTCAGAGGAAGTGCATCATGTGAGCTGCACTCTACGAACCAGCGGGATTAAACTATGGTCATGTATTCATAATGAGGAGCTGGGAAGTTGCTGTTGCTGTTGCTGTTGGTGGTGGTGATGGTGCTGGTGGTTAGGGAAACAGATTGTGTGCACACAGATTGTGTGTGTACTGTATCCCCCCTTTTTCTTTTTTTTCTTTTTTAAAAGCAATTGACCTGGCTGGATATGACGAGCCAATTATGTTAAGGGCCAGCATCTCTCTCAATGAAAGAAGAAAGCAAACACACACACACATACACACACACACAGCGCACACATCTGAATGGATGTGTTTAGAGTGGGGTGGTTGTGTGTGTGAGTGTGTGTGTGTGCGGGGGGAGGGGGGGGGTGCACTTATGCCTACTGTGGTTTTAATTTATGACAAAAGAGGCAGAGCACAACAAGAGATGTTGTTTCAATTACCCTGGAAAACACAGCATCTTTTCCCACCCCTGCCTGTGCCTCTCTGGGATCTGGGTGAAACCACATAATCCCCCAAGGTCCCCCAAAACAACCCACAAGGTCACTTTGTAACTTTGCACAGTTAATAGATTTTTTCCCCCGCGTTCCATCGGCAAGCAAGCGCACACGCACACTAAACAAGCTTAGCTCCACCTCGACTGGAATCTTCTTAGCAGGATAATGGCACAGCAGTTACAGCCAGCGGCAGTGGGGCCCACGAGGAAGACAATGACAAGACCGTCGCGTCCAAGAGACACACAGAAACAGACACAGAGAGAGAAGAGGAGAGAGAGAGAGAGAGAGAGAGAGAGAGAGAGAGAGAATGGCTGTGAGCTGTTTTGTGCCCACCGAGCCCATTGTGTTTATACACACACACACACACACACACACACACACACACACACACACACACAAATAATCAGCTGTACATACACACACACAGAGACAGAAACACACACACACATGCAGAGAGAAAGAGAGTGGGAGAAAGAGAAAGACTGAATCGCTGTGAGCTGCTTGCGCCCACCACACCCATCATGTTTTCACACACACACACACACACACACACACACACACACACACACACACTCACAAACACCGTCTGCATTAGCCTTGGAGCTCGGCGCCCCCTGTGGCGACCAAATGCTCAACGCGACCACTTTAAGAATAAGCCCCAGTGCCTCCTCCTCTCACATTCCAATATGTCGCTGCTTAGCGTTGCCGTGTTGGTGGCAATCTGCTGAGCTGTCCCGGCAGCAGATTACACTCTGTACCACGCTACCTCCATCGGCAACGCCACCACCATCATTACCAACGACCTTCACTTAGCCGACACCAATATATATATATATATATATATATATATATATATATTATATATATAGAGAGAGAGAGAGAGAGAGAGGGACAGAGAAGGAGAAGCCTTGTTTTTCTTTCTCTGTACAGTGGAGCCTACCAGATAGCAGGTCTATCCTTCACAAGAAATGAACAACCAAATGGACTGAAAAAACCAGCATGACATTAACAAGGTTTTGGCGATGGAGAATTCACCGCTCCCATTCCCCCTCTCCCTTTATGAGTTTTCACAAGACTTCTGAGACTCCTCTGTGTGGTGCTAAGTTAGGCTCCACCCATTTACAACAGCAAGCAGCAGCATCCCCACCACATGCGGGTTCAGTGGTCCTTGGGTACCACGATCCCATTCAACAGGCAGGCATTTCCCCATTCCCATCTCTCTCTCACTCATTTCCTGTCGCTCTCATCTGTCTTATCAGCATAAAGGCATTAAGTCCCGAAAATATATCTAAAATATTATATAAAACTGAGTTTTGGAGAAGAGAGGTCTTAGCACAGGTCGGGTAGTTCCTACGGGCTGGCGTCACATTGATCTCCATTGGCCAGCTGTTCCGTTTTCAAGGGGAATTTGGGCTGCAGGCTCACAGAGGGAGGCTCTAACTCAGACTAGGCAAAATCCTAATAGATAGTCTCTGATATAAGCTTGGACACTTTATGGCCAAAGTATCGATCATAAAATTATCCCGACTGCTTTGCACTCTGGGCAAGTTTGACCTGACACACACACACACACACACACACACACACACACACACAAACACGCACGCAAACATGCACACTCACATTCATTCTCTGACTTTTTCTCTCCTTCACAGCTTTTCCTGTAAGACCCTGAGCTTTCCGCGATGAAAAATGAACGCGGGTGACAAGATAATAACAACAATAACAGAGGCAGAACTATTTGTTGGGCTAAACTGCATCTGTTTCCCTCCAAATACATACAGGAGCCGTTCACACACGTACACAGCCAGCACGG
>NW_027468576.1:25108285-25118285 GCF_046254945.1 Alosa pseudoharengus | reverse complement strand
GCAGATCAGTGGCTGTGTGTGTGTGTGAGAGAGAGAGAGAGAGAGAGAGAGAGAGAGAAAGAGAGTGTGTGTGTGTGTGTGTGCGTGCATGTGTGTCCGTGTGTCGGTGTTTGTGAGTGTGAGTCAAAGCAGGGTCCTTATAAACACACTCCTGACATTTCAGCTCAGCTGAAGGACTCAGTGCGAGTCCTTCTGCCTGGCTACTGGCGACTTTGTCACTCACACACACACACACACACACACACACACACACATACAGCGGCTCGACACACACACACACAGACACACACAGTACAACCACCCCACAAGAACTTCAACTTCTCCACCAAGTAAACAGTTTATTTTGGACCTTTGCTTCGTTCGCTACAAGACGTTCCTGATGAGCCACGGGGGACATGTGTTAACCCACATAAACACACACACACACACACAGCCCCCTGTGTGGGCTCTGTGCAGCTCTCCTCCCTAAACAAAGGCTTAAACACACACACACACACACACACAAAGCACAGATAGCCAGCCAAGCACATCTCCTGCTGACACCCTAACTTTTTCATGTTTCTCTCCCCAGGGTTATAGCTGAGCCGACAGACCCACCAGGAAACAACTTCATCAGTCATCGGCCTCCGCGTTTGTTATGTCTCTCTGACCGTATCAGCGGTAAAAGGAGAAAGTCTCTCTATTTTGCTAAGCTGATGGGAGGAGCAGTGAACTAACATCTCACATCCACACCTACATACAGTAAATGAACTGAAACAAGTTTGCAGCCGTCTGAGAAGAGAAGAAGCCATCTCTATTCTCTTCTCTGTTGAATCCCTACTAAAGAGTGTCACTTGGCTGGGTTTTACCTACTTTACATCTTTATCTGCTTTGTAGACTTTGTACCTGTTTGTAAATTTTGCATATACTGTAGGAGCTAATGTTAGTCTCGAGCCCAGTCAATTTTGCACACTGCATTACTGTACATGTTCCTATTGTACGTGTGTGTGTGTGTGTGTGTGTGTGTGTGTGTGTGTGTGTGTGTGTGTGTGTGTGTGTGTGTGTGTGTGTGTGTGTGTGTGTGTGTGTTTGTGTTTGTGTTTGTGTCTGTTTGTGGAGGTGATGGCTCAAGAGATAAAGGAATTATTCGAGCCTGGCTCTTCCTGACCCTGCCGATGTGTCCTTGAGCAAGACACTGAACGCCAAATTGTTCCCAGTGTGCAGGCTGGCGCCTTGCATAGAGGCCTCTGCCCTCGTTTGAGTGTGTGTGAGAATGGGTGAGTGTGAGACATGACCATTGTGCTTGTAGGAGTAGAACATTGCTATCATTGACCATTTACCATTTGTGTACTATTGGTACAAACAAACGTAACGTCCGCACAACCAAAAGTGGGTGCTGGATAACAAAGTAATATCGTAAAAAAATAGGAAGAAATATCCACACACATGCTTCCCTCCCCTATTGGGCAACATTCACATACCTCCATGACAACAAAGAAAATGACTTTGTCTGTATGCATGTGTGCATAATCATCCATATACCTACTGTACATGTGAGTGTCTATGTGTGTGCTAGTGAACTGTGTTTCCCCATACCTCCATGAGAACAAACAGTGCTGCGAAGAAGAGTAAGGTGGCCCACTCCACTCGGTGGAGGATGATCTCAAAGTCCTGGACATCGGCCAGCACCAGCAGCCACAGGGCTCCTAGGACAGCGATCCAGCCTGCAGATCAAAGCACACACACAGCAAAGACAAGCTCTTCAGATCGCCGCTCAACACACCGGTCCCGACAAGCGCTGGGGCACTCTGTCAAGCATTCTTATTTTTGCTTGTAAACACATACACACACACACACACACACACACGCACACACACACACACACACACACACACACACACACACACACACACACACACAGAAAGAGAGAGTGATCAGCCCTTTAAAACCAACTCCTTGGCATTTAATCAGACATTTCCTCTGCTTGGGTGTACACACAAACACAAACGCACACACACACAAACACAAACAATCATGCACAGCTCAGACACACCCACCCTCACACACAGACACACAGACACACACACACACACACACACACACTGGAATGAAGTGTCAACTCCATCTGAGTCTCTATTAGAGCCTTCTCATCCACTGCTGCAGCACCTAATAGTCCCCCTCCCCCCCCTCTCTCTCTCTCACACACACACACACACACACACACACACACACACACACACACACACACACACAGCCACTCATATCAGACTGCTATAGACAGTATAAGGAGAGTAGACAACTTTCACAAAGATTTTGTCTCTTCTACTGTGAAGATATACCATATTGTCAGTGGACACCAATCTCTCTCTCTGTGTGTGTGTGTGTGTGTGTGTGTGTGCGTGTGTGTGTGTGTGTGTGTGAGAGAGAGAGAGAGAGAGAGAGAGAGAGAATAGAGAAAAGAGAGAGTGAGAGCAGACTGCCAACTGGATTCCACAGCACCACCTCCCGATGATCTAAAGCTTAATAAATATAAATATTATTGTGATGATGATGTTTACTTTTCTACGCAAGTGTGAGCCCTTTAGCGTGCTGTTCGGCTCCTGAGGTGGTATGGGGGGAATGATGGTGTGTGTTTAGATGGCCTTCCGTTGCTTCAAAATATTTCTCCAAATGCCCTGATAATTTACCGATTTGATGAGCACACACAAACAAGTGACATACTTAGCCACTTCTAGGCTGACTTTTTATGACAACAGTACGACACAACATAAACAGTAGTCTTATATCAAAGCCTATTGTCATTTTTAGTCAATAACTAGTTAAAAACAATTCTATGAAATTCTATTGAAATAACTGATGGGAGACTTCTTTAGAGATGTGAACTTATTGTTAGACTCAAGTGAGACTGTCCATGCAAAATTATTTTTTTTGATTTGAGAAAGTTACCGAAAGGTTGGAGACAACCACACAAAATTGCATAAATGAAATCCAAATTCAATAATTATGATACATCAGCTGAAACACATTTTTTAGTCGAGTCTGGTGCACTAAGAAAAAAATCAGTCACTGTTGAACACAGCACTAGACTCATTATCAAAATAGGAAATGTTCTTTCCATAATGGCCGTATTGCGGAGAGTACATATTGTAGCTATTAAAGTATTTTCCAAATGGCTTTACATAGAGTTTTCTGAGTGCCCACTAATACCCAGGTACATCACCATTAATGAGACAGGTGATGCAGAGCAAAATCTGGTAAAGTTGCATCCTATTAGTGACTCTATTAATAACACCATTTTCCAGACATTTCCAAAATGTCAACGACTGAAATTTGTTACTCAAAAAAAGTCTGCAAGCCATTTCCTGGAATGACTGACAGGCACTTCAACTCAAAGAAGAGGCTGTTTTGAAAGGCCAGGGGAGGAAGAGACATTCCAGAGAACTGGCAGATGTGCTGCTGAAATAGAAATAGAAAGAGACTGAAGAGAGTGAAGGTCACCGCAACCCATTTCTCTCCTTCGGAAACTGTACGCATGGAGAGGGGAAAAAAAAACATTTGTTGAGTGCATAGAAGGTCTATGACTTTGATAAAGTTACAGCATGTGTTTAGATTTACTAATCAATGCAACATCCGACAGCTTGGATGGGGCTGTTGTTTTTTGAATTGCCATGCATCGGCTTTGTTCCAGATTAAAGCTGATGGTCCCAGGTGGAGCTGTCCATTCTCTGTGTTGACTGATTCCCTGTCTGAGCAGCGTTAAGTGAAAGCTAATTACCTTGTGCTGATGAGGATCCCTCTCTCCCATCTGCACCCCCCTCTCACTAACTCACTCACTCACGGGCAGCCCTGGAAGGCTCGTCTCTAATGGGTCCGCTTATAATACCGCGGCAGCCGGACCCGACCGGACTGGGGCTTTAGTTAAACCCAAACCCACATCCGCCTCAGCAGATAGCCACGGGCTCTGATTTCAATCAGCCACATGGCTCCCTCTGCCTAATTCACCACTGATCAGATGGAGTCAGGGTGGCATCCCGTTGAGAGAGAGAGAAAGAGAGAGAGAGATAGAGGGATAAAAGGAGAGAGAGAACATGGGGGAAAGGATAGAGCAAGAGGTAGAGATAGAAAGAAAGTGGGGGAGAGAGAAAGTAATAGAGGCGAGGGAAAGTGTGGGAGAGATAGAGGGATAGAGAGAGAGAGAGGGATAACTGGGGAGGAAGCGGGAAAGAAAGGGAGTGGTAGAAATCGTATCTGCCCAAGCCCGGTCAGTTTAATCAAACACTCATTCCGCTGCCGGGCACTGCTGGTTCTTTAACACATAATCCAGTCCGCAAGATTACAGCTGGCTCGCGTCAGAGCAGCCCCATCCAAATGACCTGCGGCCTCTGGGAAGGAAGGCGAGACTGAGTGTGCGCACCTCCAGGCCAAATCTGATTAAACAGGTGAGCGCTGATGATTGCCTCCGGGAAATCAGTTCACAAATGATGAACACCAGGAAGGCGAGAAGAGAGGAGGAGGAGGAGGAGGAGAAGAGATATTCTTCTTTTTCTTATTCTTCTTATTATCATAACTAATGATATGTATTATAATGGAGAAGCCAGCACAGGTTTCATAGGCAGGGGTGGTCAGAAATAAGAGAGAGAGTAGAGGTTCGAGAATATGACAAGAGAGGAGGCAGCAAAGATGATGGTAAACATAGAGAGAGAGAGGGAGAGAGGGAGATAAAGGAAGTGGGAGGTCAAGGCTGTGGAAAAAAGGATGATAAAGGAGCCATTATGAATGGCAAATTACAGGGTAATGGTCAAATAGGAACTAAAATTGTCAAAGCACAGCTAGTTGCCATGTCACCAAAAACACTATTGTGTGCAGTGCAGGTGCAGATACTTATATGGGCAAACAAACAAAAGCATACACAAACACACCCTAACACATACACACACATACACAGACAGACATACAAAGGTGTTCATGTACCTCAATTCCTCTCTCTCAAACACTCTCTCTCACACACACACACACACACACACACACACACACACACACAAACACACACACACAAAGTCAATACAAAAGTTCTACAAAAGAATTCTGGTAAACAAAAGCCATAGTTGGCAGAAGGAGAGCCACTTTTTGAGAAGCCCTGATATTTCCCTATGGCTTCCTGTTCAACTGTGAGACTGTGAGAGAAACAACGAAGAGAAAAATACACCATGGAACCAAGAGAACGAGAGAGAGAGATAGAGAGAGAGGAAAGAACAGAAGAGAGAAAGGGAGACAGAGGTAAAAGAGGAATGCAATTAAAAAAGCGTTCGGAGAGAGGATAGTGCGCATTTTCTGATGGGCCCATTCATCATATGCAAAGACAACAGTGTTCAGCCGAGCAGCGCGCCGTGTCGCGTCTCGGCGCAGTGCATAGCTACCACTAGCGACGTCGTCTCGTCACGCTTGTTTATCTAAAACACCCATGTGTTCATCTCCCCTGTGCTTGTGCCACGCAGCGGCGCCACTGGTTGCTGTGCTCCGTGGACAGCCAGATGAAGTACGTGGCCTACTGTTCCCTGCAGGGTCCGGCCCGCACTATTTCTGTTCCCCCAACGCACTTATAAATAACGCTGGCTTTGCCAGAACAATGTGTGCAATTCATTATCAGCGACTTTGAATTATTCATCACTCATCGTTAAAGAAGCATTTAAATGCATATTTTACATTGTATTCTATGACCATTCATCTTGCTGTGATATTTGGCCCTTCGGTAATAGATAACACTGAATGAAACACTACCTGAACTGGTATCGTCTCGCTCTACAAAGTAAGTGGCACATGGGATGTTTGTTTTTTTAGCGGAACTGGGTGTATATTGTTGGAATACACATGACTCACCGGTGTCTCTTTACTTTTAATTGGGTGCTTTGTTGACATCTCTAAAGTTTTCCAGGTTAAAAACTCAGCAGACTTTTACAGGCATTCAAATAACTATGATTGCTGCTTGTACATGATTGATACCACACTCACTAAACGACTCAGACAATCACAAGCACAGTTTACCTGCCTGTTATATTTGCATTAAGAAAAGCTGTCATCACTCACAACAGCCGAATATGTGAATATTTTCCCAGAATTCAGTGCTGAGGGGGAAATTTCAATGTCTGTTCAATTCGCCCCGGATAGCGTATGCTAGGATACTCATTGGTGCCACGCTGACCTGCACCCGTCATCACATTAAATGATTAACTGATCACGGTGTATTAAAGGGCAAATTAAATCTGCCTGTGTCAACCTAATGGCGTTTTAATGGTCCCCTATTTCCACAACAGCTTCTCCCGGCCAAAAGGCCACGACGGGCAGCCGGGGGCCACTGACCAAGCGGCGCACGCGGTAATGAGGCAGGGCGAGCCGCGCCCGCACGCGTGTGCTCACGTTCCGGACAGGACGAATGGATGGATGGCTGGCTGGCTGACCAGCTGAGTGATCAAGAGAGGGAGCGGACAGCGCTAGCTTAATTAACGCCATGGGGAGGGGTGAGCGGGCGCTTGCACCTGTGATAAAGGGAGCGTGTCATTAATTCACAGACTGAGCATCACACGCACTGGACCATGTGGAGGGGATTTTAAAACACACATACACACACACACACACACACACACACACACACACACACACACACACAGGTCACCTGTGTGTGTGTGTGGGGGGGGAACCCATTCATCAGTTTACAGTGACTTATTCATCCATTACATCAATCGATCACTCCTCACAAACTGAACCACATTCATGCAGCTTGGATTTCTGTAGTTAACATTCTTAACATTTGCCGACAGCATACACACTCCCCTGCACATGCGACGGACTGAAATTACAAATAAAAACAGTTGTCCATTCATTACATCCCTTGACTGACCGGGTTTATATTCTGCTACAGGTTAACCATGAGAGTGCACTGCGTAGATGAGAATTAATAGGGGGAAGAAACCTGGTAGGACCACAGGGTACCAAACACATATGGTTCAGGGAAACAGATTAGAAGGTGGACAGCTCATAGTTTATTTATCATCCTGATTACCATGTTTGCTTCCTTCCTTCCTTTTGCATTTAGGGGGGCCAAAAAGACTATTTTTTCCTCACATAGGGCCCAGCTGCACAGAGAACAATTACATAGCAAACAGCAGCCTTTATGGCACCATATCACAGCTGAGCTTTCATATAGCTGAACCGATTAGCATAGCTTTGGTTTTCTTCCTTCTTATTTCATTGTTTCTGAAGCCAAGCTATTGTACAATGACAAGGAGAAGCCCTTCCACAATGGAGACAGAGCTCATTTCATTTAATTTCTTTCCGGCGAAGAGATGAAATATATAAATATTTGACAGGTCTAAAAGCAGTGCGGTATCTGTAATTTTGCGTTTGCGCGTCTTTGTGAGCCCATTATTCCGACTCAACATCTGACAACGGCAGAGGGAAGTGGGAGCGTATAATTACACTGGAAAGCCTATAACTAGCCTGTAAAAACAATACTGCTGCAACTTAATCATCTATTTATCTTTCTTTCCTTCTTGTTTCCTTCCTTTCTTCCTTCCTTTCTCTTCATCTCTCCCTTTTCCCCTCTCTCTCTCTCTCTCGTTATCTCCATCTTTCATTCAAAATGACATAGAAGGCCAAGTACTTACCCAGATCAAGATGAATGCCAGAGAAGAAGGAGTTGAGAAAGAACATGAGGATGACGACAGCGAGGACGGACACACACTTGACCAGGAGAACCTTGTCAGTTATCTTGTGCTGTTGGAGGCCGATCAAATGCACATGTGGACAGATTAATACTCTTTGACTGCACTTATGTCACCCTAAAAGCATGCTTAAGGCACATTTGAAGAATGTTATGCAGTTATGCAGTCAATATCAGTGCTGAAATGCCACTGTCAAGAGGGGTTACTGAAGGAGGTGTGAAGTGTAATCTGTACAATTGTGTGTGTGTGTGTGTTTTTGTGTGTGTGTGTGTGTGTGTGTGTGTGTGTGTGTGTGAGAGAGAGAGAGAGAGAGGACTGAAAACGTTTGCACTCATCATTTTAAATTCTTTATAATACCTTTTTCTGAAGCTCCTGAATATTGTATTCCCAATTTTTGTCCTCCTGTGATATTTGCCTGCAAGAACAAGAACCCAATTTTTAGCACTTTCCTTCATTACCGTGATGCTGTGACAACTTTACTGCTTACTGCTGACTAGTACTTTCAACTTGAACTTTTGATTTGGCCTCCAGTGCAACATATATTATTTGCAAGTATCAATTGCCTTGGTCTAAGCAAGACAAGATGCACACATGGAATTCATCATCATCAGATTTTATTTTATATAAACAGAAAAATAAAATAGTTGTGAGTGGATGCTGGGAGCGAAAGAACAAAAGGACTATGCAGTGATTAAAATGGCAGCTTCTGCCCGTCAGCTAACTAACTCTCAGCCCTCAGCCACTGGAACGGGTCTGGACATTCATTCATTCATTCATTTGTGCAGGGTTTGTGGGGTTCAGGTGGAGTTGAGTAAGTGAGTGAGTGAGCGAGTGAGTGAGTGAGTGAGTGAGTGACTGAGTGGATGGGTGAAACAGTGAATCTATCCATTACTGGGTGACTGAGTGTGTGTGTGTGTGTGTGTATGTGTGTGTGTATGTGTGTGTGTATGTGTGTGTGTGTGTGTGTGTGTGTGTGTGTGTGAGTGAGAGAGAGAGAGTGTTTGAGAGAGGAATTGAGGTACATGAACACCTTTGTATTTCTGTCTGTGTATGTGTGTGTGTTTGTGTGTGTGTGTGTGTGTGTGTGTGTGTGTGTGTGTGAGTGAGTAAGTGCAGGCCAGTGAGTGGGTAAATGAATGAGCTAGTGGCCATCTGGGTGTTAAATGAGGGCCAGGGGGCTGTCTCACCGCTGGAAGGAGCGCAGCTGGCGGCGGAGCAGGTTCTCCAGGTTGTGCACCTTCTGCGTGAGCAGGCACTTGACGGCCGTCTCCTCGCGGCTGGCAGGGTTGATGCGCTGAGCCGTCTGCTTCCACACCAGGATTTCATGCTTCAGCTCTGCGGGGGTGGGGGTTGGGGGCAGCAGCAGCGTTCAGTATGTGATTCATGTACTCCCACCCCCCCCTTCCACACACACATACACACACACACACACACACACACATCCAACATCACCAACTTCACAATGCACAGGGGCAGGGTGGGCAGAGGAAGGGAGTGGAGCTCAGCTGGAGGGGCTACCACATGGTTTGAGTGTTTGTGTGTGTGTGTTCTGTGTGTGTGTGTGTGTGTGTGTGTGTGTGTGTCTGTGTGTGTGTGTGTGTGTGTGTCTGTGAGTGTGTGTGTGTGTGTGAGAGAGAGAGAGAGAGAGAGAGAGACAGAGAGAAAAAAAGAGGAGGTGAAGGCGTGTGTGCAGTGTGGAAGCGTGAGGGATTTTGCCGGAAGCTTTGACGCATGTGCTTGGTTATGCGTGAAATTTACAACAGGAGTGACGTTAGTTTTATTTTTTTCCTTTATCCGTTTTTTAATTTCTTTTTTATAAATGACTCTGCCTTCCTGTTTATGAAGTCGTGCTGCTGCAGCGTGGAATATGGAGGAGAGGAGTCCTGGCTGGTTGTTTGCTTTATGAGTTTGTTTATGTGTGATTTGTGACCAGCGGTGGTCGCCGTTAGTTCGGTAATGAAGCGTTTAAGTCCGCAGGCACGAGCTCATCTCTGGCACACAGACAGACAGACACACACACACACACACACACACACACACACACACAAACACACACACACACGGATGATGGCCCTGCTGTGGAGGAAAAGCCGTTTTCGATTGACCAAGGCCCCCCCCGCACGGGTTCTAATCCTTACCGCAGGTGGCGTGGACCGCCAGACCAAGCAGCAGCGAAGGAAGAGACACATGTACGCACACAGACGCCATCCGGGGCAGTTTTCTCTCCCGCATCGTGCTCCAATCTGCCCCCCACCCCCTGCACCCCTGCTGCTCACTGTCATACAGTTATTCTGCGGCCTTAC
>NW_027468576.1:25100785-25105785 GCF_046254945.1 Alosa pseudoharengus | reverse complement strand
TGTGTGTGTGTGTGTGTGTGTGTGTGTTTTGTGTGTGTGTGTGCACATGTGCATGTGTGTATGTATGGACATACGCATATAACAACAACCCATTTTTAGAAACTCTCCTCTTTTTTCAAAGGTGTCAATGACTAAGTCTTCATGGTCATGCAGGGCTGGATCTAGGTGTGATGATGGTAATCACCAGCCTGTGAAAAGACACTGCTGAGTGGTGGATGATGGGAGATACATTGTGTTGCATAAACAAACAAAAAGGGCCCCACTGTGACAATTAGGCTCTAAGCCAGTGTTTCTCAAAGTGTGGTCCGGGGACCACTGGAGGTCCGCAAGCTATCCCAAGTGGTCCGCGAGAAGACATGATAAAATATAATATAGATGAGTTGTTTGCAATATTGAACCAACTTGTATGTAAATCCAAACAGTTCTGCAACACTGCCTATGTAAGCTATGTCAGTTTAAATCATATGAATCCTCTGACACAATAAGCAAGGTGCAAAGATAATAAGCAAGGTGGTTCATTGAGTAGGCCTATTGTGTAATATACTGTTGAAGTAGGTCTACTCTTTTTTTTTAGCTAGGTGGTCCGTGAGTTTTATTAGTTTAGTGGTCCTTGGTCTGAAAAAGTTTGAGAAACACTGCTCTAAGCACATGCGTGGGTGTAATGAAAGAATTATGGCGCTTGTTTCCGAGCGCTGGACATCTATGGACAAGGACAATGCTTTTATGGAGGCTTCTGATGGTTCTTTTGAGGCCAGTGAAGGTCAGTGAAGCACAGAGCTCTGACATGCAAAACTGCCCCTTGTCGTCTCCAGTAGCCCAGTCTGAGACAGAGTGGCAATCTTACGTGCATCCTTTAGATAGATCAAGCACACTCTCGAGGAGACTTCCCCATTGTCTGTAGCTTTCTCTTTAAGTTGGTCAATATGATGATAATGTCAACAAGTTAAGAGGTGACAGATAATCAATATCGTCAAGAAACCTCTAAACAAGTGCATGGTGCAGATTATAAATGAGATAAACATAAGAGTTATCTAAAAGTGAATAAGTGATTTAGATGAGAAGTTCAGCCTAAAGGGCCGTTCACACCAGGAACGATAACGATAACTATAACGATAACTGTAACTAGAAAGATAACGATAACTATAACGATAACTATAGCTATAACGATAAAAGCGTCCACTCCACACTGACCAATGATAAGGAAAGTCTTTTTGTGTTAATGAATGTGATGGCTAAAATTTGATTGGCTGTCAGCTTTTTATCGTTTTCAAAATCATTCTGAAAGTGATCCCGAACAATATGGTTCTTCATGTCGTTCTAGTTATAGTTTATGTGTAGACGTTAGGGCTGGGCGATATGGCTGAAAACTGTATCACGATATAAGTATGTCATATCAGTCGATATCGATAATTATTGATTTTTTTTAAAAATCTATTTCAGATAAGGACCAGAAGAAAAAAAGTTCAATTTAAACACTTATTTTAAACTTAACCTTCTTCTGATTTTAATCACCTCAGTTATCAATCAAAGCAAACAGGGAAAAGAAATAGCATAGAATAGTTTTTCAAACACAATCATGAAAAACACTGAAATAAATAAATGTGCACATAAGTCTGAATGAAAAGCAGCACTGGTTGAAGCCTGGAAATATTGTAAACAAAGTAGCTTAATTTTATGGAGCCCCTAAGGGGACTTTCATGTGCGCACGTGAAACTTTCATGTGCTCACGTGAAAGTTTCATGTGCGCACATGAAAGTTTCACGTGAGCACATAAAAGTTTCAGGTGAGCACATGAAAGTTTCACGTGAGCACATGAAACTAAACTTTAGTTTAATAGCAATTTAGCCAGTCGTCTTGCACGATTGTGAATGTTTGGGTTACATGTGCATGCTGAGGAGGGATGCGCCTGTTGAGAGGGAGAGAGAGAGAGAGAGTGCACGGGGCAAGGACTCATTGAGAGTCTGTGTTGAGTTAGGCCTACTTCTATCGCTTAATCTGGTAGAGTTGCACATACTAGCTACAATGCATTTACATATATTTAGCCTATTTATTTATGGACAACGTAAGGCGGGATGTGTGTGTTGCTTTTAATTGTCGAATGTTCTAGCGAACGTATTTTTTATTGATATCGATTACATGTCTATTGCGATACATATCGCTATCGTTTTATCGCCCAGCCCTAGTGGACGTCATCATTCATATATTACAAAATATTTGCATTAATGTATTTTGGCAAGTAAATTTTAAACTGCTACAACAAAATTCCCAGATATTCCATGACTTTGCCCCAAAAATAAAAATTCCCTGACTTTCTAAAATCTCATGATCTTCCAGAAATTCCATGTCCCGTGGGAACCCTATAAAACCCTCATTTGCTTTCCCACATAGTAGCTGATGCCAAATCAGGCCCAGATCAGAGACAGACCCATCAGCCTAGAGAGTTACAGCACAGACAGGTAAGTCTGGCTCTTTCACAACACAACACAGCGGGAATGTGACACTGACTGTGGCTGTGGGGACATCATTGAAGTAGCTATTGTGAAGAGGACAAGTACCTATGGAGAGGCATTGTACATTCTGTGTCTGACATTTTGAATGGAACAATTTGAACTTTTTTTTGTTTTTGTTTTTCTGAAAGCTTTACGTCATGAGGTCAGTCAGAGGGCCCAATTGACATGATTGCTGCCGAGGGAGCGATTTGTACAAATACCTCATAGTCCTGATCAATACAATCACATGCACTTAAGTCCATTCTTTCCATCATCACCAGAACACACAAATGGATTAAAGTGACTCACCGACAATCTCGATGGGCTCCTTGTTGTAGAGCTTTTTGTTCCAGTACAGCATGCGAAAGAATGGGAAGGAGGTCAGAAGTACCAGGCAGATGCCAAGGAACATGTAGCCAGTGAACCCAGCGAAATCAATCCCCTACAAAAGAATAAGGACGAGATTATTCACACTGCCTCTGCTCATTTTCTATGTGTAATGTGTTTTTCTCTCTCTTTCCATACACTGAAATACAGAGCAATAACATACCACAGACAATGCATATAACAGGATAGTTGATTTTTTTTTTCCTAGCAGAGGAGGGTGCGTGCGTGCGTGCGTACGTGCGTGCGTGTGTGTGTGTGTGTGTGTGTGTGTGTGTGTGTGTGCGTGTGTGCGTGTGTGAGTGCACAAGTTTGCTTTTACACACTGCATCATTTCAACACATTCACTGGCACTAAACACCACTGGCACCAGGGGAAGCTGACAGAATAAAATAAGGTCTATTTGGAGAGGTGGTCCATTTCTGACAAACAGCACATCCTGGCCTATATATCAAAACAAGCGTAGCAGGCAGGCGCCTCCAGCGTATCCCTGTGAGGTAATCCCCATGGAGACTCAAAGCCTTTCACACACACACACACACACACACACACACACACACACACTCACACACACACACAGGATGTTACACACAAGCTTAGCTCTGTAATAAAAGGTTCTGTGGACTGTTAAATATGTACATGCAATGGTAGTCGGATGCTGGTGATTGCATCCTTATTCAGTCATCTTCATACATGCAATAGTAATGGGATGCTGGTGACAGTATCCATAATCAAACTTAACCACATCCGGCTTGCCAGAGTTCCAGATTTGATGGTATTAAGGGTGGTGGGAGGTTGATCAATCCATGTACAAATAACCTTCTCTCTCTCTCTCTCTCTCTCTCTCTCTCTCTCTCTCTTTCTCTCTCTCTCTCTCTCTCTCTCTCTCTCTCTCCCTCAACATACTACCAAATCCCTATCACCAAAACACAAGAGCAGCATATGATTGTGCAAGTACAAGTGTGTCCTGATGCATACAAGGACACACTTGTGCAAGTACAAGTGTGTCCTGATGCATACATGCATACACAATGCATGCATGCATACACAAACACAAACACAACCACACCAATAACAAAAGTGTCAGTCACAGCAATCTAACTAGGTCTGTTGGCATAAAGCCATGTGTGCTTTCTAGATGTGTTAGTGTTAAAGCAAAAACAGCATACTAATGAACTGAGAAACAAAGTAAGAGAGAGAGAGAGAGACACATACATACACAATGTAATCCCCCGAGAGGCTGGCACCAAGTCAAGCTGATAATATTTTTCATTAAAACATCACTCCACTAAATACCCAAGAGCCCCTCCACCTCCACCAGTGAGCAAGTGCCACCCCAAGACCACCCCCACTCTCCACCTTCCCCATCCACACCGCCCACCCCACTGTAGCTCGGCAGCCAGCCCAACCCAGTCTCAATCCACGCAGGCTTATTACTGCTGGCTGGTGTTAACGCTGGATAGGGCCACAGTGCACCAGGGCTCCGGTGCGCAGGAGGGTATGGAGTGGGGGGCCTGGGTTGGGTATAGAGCATTGGATGGGTAGGGCTACAGTGCACCAGGGGTATGGTGTGCCGGAGGATATGGTGCTACAGCTTGTCGTTAGAGCATGGAAGCGCCCGACTGTATAGCGCTGAGTGCTCGCTGTTCACGCTGAATCTGTCAAATATGGCCGTCTATTGCATCATATTTCTCGTTCAAAATTAGCAGAACAACGCAAGCGTCAAAGAGAAAATGGAAACGGCCGTCTGACAACAGTTTTGCTCAAAACATCATGCCACATAACGCTGCACAGCACAGTGTCGCATCACATCCTGTTAGGACTTTACAAACGCAAGCAAAGTAATGCAACCGATTTTGTCGCTAAAGCTTGCTCGCATCGCATGCCGTTAGGACGTAGTGTTACGGAGTGAGTACAGTGCGTAGGGGGGGTCTGGTATGAGGGCGGTATGGGGTACGATACGTTCCTCCCGAAGAAGGAGAACTCCAGGCAGTAGTGTGTCGATGTTATGATGGCACTGATGCAAGCAGTGTGTAAATGAGGACTCCCAGCTCCCCATCCTGTCAAACACAGACACACACACACACATACAGACACAGACACACACAGCTGATTACTGAGAATCCA
>NW_027468576.1:25093285-25095785 GCF_046254945.1 Alosa pseudoharengus | reverse complement strand
CACATGTCTCTCTCTCTCTCTCTCTCTCTTCAATCTCTGTTTCATTCATTCTCTCTCTCCCTCTCTCTATTTTGTTTTTCTCTCTCTCTCACCTACTTCTGGCTCTCCTCACTCTCTCTCTTTAACAGTATGTGCAGCAGCACATCTCGGCATGTGCACTGTGTTGGAGCTCTCTTTCCTCACACGTGTGCTCCACATGTCATTCCACATTCATCCAGTGGAAACGGACACAATGAGTCACCACGCACTGGGCAAGAGCACAGGCACACAAATAATATATCTACCAATATATGCACATGTGCGTACAGTACGTGTACACACACACACACACACACACACACACACACACACACACACACACACACACAAACCCATACAGTACATGTGTGGCCAAGGGCATGCATAAGCCCTCATGTGTGACATGTGGAGAGGGGTGTGTGTGTATGTGTGTGTGTGTGTGTGTGTGTGTGTGTGTGTGTGTGTGTGTGTGTGTGTGTATACACAACTAGAAACAAACAAACACATACACACACACACACACACACACACACACACACACACACACACACACACACACACACACACACACACATACACCCCTGAGCAGCAAGCCCAACTATGTTTCTGTGCATATACACACACAACGAGAATCAAACAAACAAACAAACACAAACACACACACGCGCACGCACACACACACACACACACACACACACACACACACACACACACACACACACACACACAAAATCCCCCGAGCAGCAAGCAAACCTCTGTTAGTAGAAACAAACACACACACACCACACACACACTCGAGGAGCAAGCCCACCTCTGTCTCTTTGTACATATACACACAACTAGATACACACACGGGTCATTGACAAATAAGGCTTTTATCAACATGGGTTACACTTTACTTGACAGTATCAACATATGAGTGACATGACACTGTCATGAACGTGTCATAAACAAGTCATAAATGATGATGACATAACACTTCTGTTATTAAGTGACATTCGGTTGTTATCATAACAAATTAGGGTTAGAGTTAGGATTAGGGTTAGAGGTTAGGTCATGTGTTCATCACAGTGTCATGTCACTCTTATGTCAGTACTGTCAAGTAAAGTGTTACCAAAACATGTTTTTAAAAAAATCTTTTAAAATTGACAGAATACATTTTTTGAAGTTGGAAGAGTGTGTTTAAACAAGTAAAAATGGTGTTTTAATAAATTTAATTATATATATATTATAGACTGTACAGTATTTGCAATTTCATCACTCAAAAAATGTGGGGTTTTTGTTTTTTGTTTTTGTAAGTATCCCTAATAACACATTATTTTGTAGTTGACCTTGGTATTAAAAGTAACTTTATTGTAGAGGGCGGGTATTTTGGTTTTCCAACATCCAACTTAAAATGTAAATAAATACTTTACAAATTTAAAAAGTATATTGTTTAATAGAATAATTAGGTACAACACATTTTTCAACCCTTTCTTCACTTTAATCTACTATTTCTTGATTTAAAGTAGTATTTTACCTGATTGCACCACCTGATGATGCAGTTGCGCCACCTGACTCTTGCTACTAATTTCAAGTTATACAGGCATCTTCTTGGACACCTATATAACCTTTTGACTTTTCTAGCAAGTTCTTCCATTACATTTTCCAATATAATAAAGAGTTTTATATTAAAACAACTTTTTCTTAGTTTTACATTGGTTTTACCACCTGACCATGTAGACTGAACACGTCTAACTATGAAGAGAAAGTAGCTATTTGTAATCAATATTTGAAATTGAGATTTATTAAGCCTTCACTCATAACAAAAGTCAGTTTGGGGTCCTCTTGATGACGCAATATCCTGTTTACTCTTTTCCCTCTTAAATTTCAAATAAACCTTCTATGAATGGGGTTGCACTGCCCTGACATTTGAGATATGCAAATTTACGGACAAAAGTTTTTTTTTAATTTTCCAAACAATTTAAGAGCTATTAAACTAGTAAACTTTGTTTATTTGAAAGGTCTATTTTTAAAAGTATGCCCCCATATTTATTTAGAATTTCCTTACCTTTTAAATTCTATATTTAATACTTTTCACATTAATTAATTTGCTCTGACGGTTGCGCGACCTGACATTTTGAGGGTTTGAGATGACAAAACATAAAATATGTATAATTTTTTATGATAAACAGAAACGATAAGAAATTATACAGGTTTTATAAAATAAATTATTTTAAACCAAAGTAAAGGACTTGGACACCGAAATCCTCATCTCATGCCACAACAACCACATTGACATTGAGGAATACACAGACACTGTGACCTCCTACATCACCAAATGCATCGATGATGTTACAGAAATAAAACACATCACCACTCGGGCCAACCAGAAGCCATGGCTGACAGGAGACGTCCACAGACTGCTGAGGGCCAGAGACAAAGCCTTTAGAGCTGGAGATGTAGCTGGCCTAAGAACAGCGAGGGCTAACCTGTCCCAGGG